>NC_082395.1:19511484-19590347 GCF_031168955.1 Gadus macrocephalus | reverse complement strand
ACACACACACACACCAAACACACACACAACCACACACACAAGCAGTGGGTATGATTGTGTCTTCAAACCAGGTTTTGATGAAATGACAACTGTGTGTGTGTGTGTGTGCGTGTGCGTGTGCGTGGGTGTGTGTGCGCACACACACACACACACACACACACGTGTATTCATATAATTTCACATGGACCTGTCTTTGCATGGGAGGAGGGGGTGAGGAGAGAAGAAGAGAGCAGAGAAGAGAATAGGGTGAGGGTGAGAAGAGGAGAGGAGAGGAGAGGAGATGAAAGGAGGGGACAGGAGGGGAGGGGAGAAGAGAGGAGAAGAGAGACGGAGAGAGGAGAGGGGAGGGGGGGAGGAGAGGGGAGGAGGGGTCGGGGTTAGAGAGAGTTCCCTGCTTCTTGCTTGTTAGCACGTCGGAGGCAATCTAATCATGCTCCTGGGACAGGGGAGGCATCAGAGGAGCAGGCTAATTGCTCATTTGTTCTGTATCTCCAGCCACTCAGCGGCCCAAACAGGACCCGCCCTCCCCTAGCACCCCCTCAATCTCCCCCCTGCACCCTCCCCCCCCCTAGCCCTCCAGCTCTCCCCCGTTCTCCTGCTAACTGCATGCACACACGCACAGGCCCACACAGTAGATGTTTACTCGTAATCATGGCATTTAGTTACAATAATTGATATCCTCATCTACATGACATGGAAAATACAAATCATGCCAGCCTACAGACTTTGGTGCCGGATTGAGTTTTAACTGTGTGGGTTCCCCACATGTTTCACTCTTGGAAGTCTATTGTCCAAACATCTTGTACAGCGAAAGGGGACACTCTTTGCACATAATCTACGTTCTCAGTTTTCTTCCCATGCTTTCTTCTCATCTCTCTGTTTTCAACTATCGTTCTTTTATCTCTCTCCATCATCTATATTTCTTTCATCTATTTTTTTGAAACAGCTATTTCTAAAATTTCTGCTATTCCGTTGTCGATTTTGGTGTAACCACACAAGTAAATGTAGTGACTTTTGTTTTTTAATATTTTTGGCCCATTGTCAAGACGGCAGCCGGCATTGCATTGTGGGGGAATTGAGAGCAGAGAGGTACAGAGTGACCCAGGCAATTACTTTTTACACATATTATTTATGCAGTATTTAAACAACATTTATAAAGTATTTACCAGGTACCAAACGATTGGCCTCCTTGATTCAATCGTCAACACTACCTAATTTAGACTCTCTCTCTGCTTGTTGCTTAATGTTGCTCTCTCTCTCTCTCTCTCTCTCTCTCTCTCTCTCTCTCTCTCTCTCTCTCTCTCTCCTCTCTCTCTCTCTCTCTCTCTCTCTCTCTGATGCACAATCAACTCAACTTTCCAATTATTTGACCTCTGTTACTCCCTCTTTCTCCCCCCCCGTCCCGACCCCCACCCCACACCCACGACACCGAAACACCCACACACATGCACACTCTCTCAATCACTCATCTCTCTCCCTTTCGTCTAACACACCACACACACACACACAAACACACACACACATGAGTAAACATAGCCATGCTAGGACAGGGGGTCTGAAGTCACTGGGTCACAGGGTTAACACAAGCCAATTACCAAAACAGTTAAGGAGGAGACAGGAAACACAATATTTACCACATGACTGCCAAAGTGATGCACCCCACACACACACACACACACACACACACACACACACACACACACACACACACACACACACACACACACACACACACACGACACACACACACACACACACACACACACACACACACACACACACACACACACACACACACACGGTCTCCCTGGCCATCCACTCTACCTTGGCCTACTGTTTATCCGTCCAGAAACCACCAGCCCTACCCACTCCTTTATTGGGGGGAGAGAATTATCGTCTTTTATTTTTAAAGTTAAAGGATGTCGCGATTACAAATGTCAATTTAGTTTTGAATTTCATTTTATTAGGATGAATGTTAGATCATATTTTTCCTCAATTAATTCCCTGGAAATTAGCTAGATTGAGGTCAAATAAATATAAATCGATTTGAGGTTCTTTGTAGTAATTAAGTTGCATTCAGATGTAATTGCGATAATTATGTCGATAAGTATACCATTAGTGGTGTATTAAAGTATACTGCAGATAGAGAAAAAGAAAAACACTAATTTGACAAAATTTGAGTAATTTTAATAAATCATCATCACCTTTCAACATTCCTAACACATAATTGCAAAACAGAATTTACTCAATTATATAATGTATATTTATTATGTTACCCGTATTATGTTAAGTATCAAATTGTAACTTGCGGTAACTACTTATTATTAGTAATAATAAATTAAACAAATACATGAAACCAATGACTCAAGAGGTAATTTCGGGATTCGGATTTACTGAGAACTACATCTACGTAATTCCTCGTTAAAAGTTCTGTTTTCCCATTTAGTGCAACTGTTTTCCCATTTAGTGCAACGGCCGCCTCTACGAAGATCAGAGGAGAACATCAGAACTGTGATATTCACATCTGAGTCGGTGTGACTGATGTCTGGTTTACGGGCTGAATTGGGCCGGTGTGGGTTGATAATGGAGATCCAGCGGTGTTTATATTGGGGATATTTGACTGTGACCCTGGCGTGTGGCTGTCAGGCACCACGGGGGGTCCCAGGCCTTCCTGTTTATCCCATCCTCCACATTAACGTCAAACAGTTTACCTAACAAGGTACTCTCTCTTTCCCACTCTCTCTCCATGTCTCTCGCTCACTCTTTATCTCTCTCTCCCTCTTGCTGTGTCTGCTTCTCACTCTCACACAAACGCATGAATGCACGCACACACACACACACACACACACACACACACACACACACACACACACACACACACACACACACACACACACACACACACACACACACACACACACACACACACACGAAAAACACAGACAGACACACACACGCGTGTGCATAGTATACACATCACTTTCACACACACACTCACGCACACACACACAAACACACACACCTTTACAAAACACACAGGGCCATGCACACTGCACATATATACAAGTGGTACTGCAGCATAGTAAACAGTAATATAAATTACGTTCAAGTAGGATCTATCGTCGATTAACTCAATCCTTTCAGCTGAGACATATTGGCATGTTTGTATGAAGAACTGAAAGTATGATGAAACGTTAATGGCATCCACACCTTCTCTGCCATCTGCCATGGTATTGCTTGAGTGTTTTGAATAAAAAAAAAGGAAAAGTAATGTTTGGTAGGAAAGACAAAGTATAGTCTGTATAATAAGGTAACACACACACACATCAAAATATAAATGTAGCAAATTAATGTAGCAATATAGAATTTCAAAGGTTAAGAATTGTAGTTTTAACACTTCAGAAAGGATCTTCCATATTTGGTGCTTGTAGCTCAATTCATGGAATACGTGTTTTATGGAATCCTAATGGCAGTTATTTTGGTCTGTCGGTGAATCAGAACTACTGCAGAATCCATTTGAGAAACAATATGTCCTCTAGGATTCATCCTGTCCTCGCCCAAAAGGCTTCTCCGGACTTAACTATCTTGTGAACCAATCCCCAAACCTCAGAATGACATTACCCAGGGTGTGTGTGTGTGTGTGTGTGTGTGTGTGTGTGTGTGTGTGTGTGTGTGTGTGTGTGTGTGTGTGTGTGTGTGTGTGTGTGTGTAAGAGAGAGAGAGAAAGAGGGAGAGAGAAATAGAGAGAGAGGGAGAGAGGTATAGAGCGAGAGAGTGAGAGAAAGCAAGAGAGAAAGAGAGAGAGAGAGCGAGAGCGAGAGCGAGAGCGAGAGAGAGAGAGCGCTAGAGAGAGAGAGAGAGAGAGAGAGAGAGCGAGCGCTAGAGAGAGAGTGAAAGAGTGTGAGAGAGAACTAGAGAGCGAGGGAGCGAGAGTGAGAGTGAGGGAGAGAGGGAGAGAGAGGGGACGAGTGAGGGAGAGAGAGGTAGAGATGGAGAGGGAGAGAGATGGTGAACGAGAGATTGAGTGAAAGAGAGGGAGAGAGAGAGAGAGCCGAGGCTATGTAAAAGCTGTTGGAGGTTAAGGTAATTTGGGAGCTCCGTTTTTGGGCTTTAGTGGATCTGCCGTGCGTCTGTTATGCAGCACGGGTCTAAACCCTCGGTGGGTGGCTGCCCAGGCAGTGTGCGTGTGTTGTTGTGTGTGCGCACATACGACTCTTAACCCCCAGCCCAGAACCTACTTAACCTATTCTGGAACTGGTTAACGAACATTACATTTCTAATTTTGAGTTCTTCATACATACGGGGAATCCTGCGAATTAGGTGAATTACTCTCTGACTGATGTCTGCTTTTTGTTCCGTTTTCTGATCGTTGGACCCGTTTTGATTCTTTTAGAAAAATATGTTGAAATACTTTTTCCCCCTGACTTTAAAGGCACCCTTAAAATAATATAAATTGCATGTTTTACTCAACCGTTTTAGAATGTAATGATTCACTTGTATACACCTACTTAAATATAGTTCAGCTTCGTTAACATATGAGTAGAAAATATTTGTTACGTTTTTATCGTTCAATGAAATTAAATACAATGGCACACAGCTGTTTTGACGTATGGAGCATGCCGTCTATGAAATGGGTTTTACATTTAAAGGGGACCACAGGGGACATGTCCCCTCACATATAAAGAGAGTGGATGAGCCGGACCCCCAGCGGCCCCTAGCGGCCCCCAGAGTACCCCCGGGGCCCCAGGGCCGACACACAGAGCGGGGGCCCATGATGGAGTCCCCAGGTAGACTGGGGGACCCCACAGACTAATGGCCCAAAGGACTGCGATCAGGAGCCAATAGCAGCGGGGCAGCTCGGACTTGGACCCCCAGACTGAGGCCAGCCCCTGGTCCCTGGTGCTCAGACGCACACAGAACCCGCCGTGGGAGAGAGGTGAAGACAGTGGGCCTGGAGCCAGCCTGGGGCTGAATCATGGGCTTGACTCTTTCCACGCGTCCATGTGAAGTATACACTCTCAGTTGCTAGTTGTGTGCATGTATATCATTATTTTACATTCAATCGGAGGCAGATAAAAGTTGTTGAAGACGGAAGAATCGAGCAAGCAGATGAACCAGTAAGGTCGCCAATACGTGCACATGCGGGTGCGTGTGCGTGCCTTTGCGTGTGTTTGTGTTCATTTATGTGTGTGTGTGTGTGTGTGCGTGCCGGCATGTGTGTGCACCCGTGTATGCATGTGTTCAGTGTGTTTGTGTGCGTGCCTGCATGTATGTGCGAGCCTGCACCTTTGTGTGGGTGTGTGTCGTTGTTTGTGTCTGTGTCTGTGTGTGCGTGTGCGTTCCTGCATGCATGTGCGTGCTTGACTATGTATACATGTGTGTGTGTGTGCATGCATGCACATGCGCCTGTGTATGCATGTGTGTGTGTGTGTGTGTGCGTGTGCGTGCCTGCACGTGCGTGTGTGTGTGTGTCGGTGTGTGTGTGTGTGTGTACGTCGGTGTGTGTGTGTGTGTGTGTGTGTGTGTGTGTGTGTGTGTGTGTGTGTGTGTGTGCGCGCGTCGGTGTGTGTGTGTGTGGGTGGGTGGTCTCCGCCGGAGTGAGTGCACACAGCCGTGGAGAGGGGGGGTGGGGGTGGGGTGAGGGCGGGGGTGCTAGAGCATTAGTACAAGTGAACTGTTGAAGGCCGCATGAGAAGTCTGAATAAAACAACAAGACAGAGCGAAGGAGCCACTGGGGGCCGGGGCCTGGCGGGGCAACAGTCTACTGGTGGGTCTGCTGAGTGGCAGGCCATCCCCGCTCCCCGCCACAAAGCCCTTCTTTCACTGGGAGGAATATACAAGGGTCGGCGGATTTGCCCAATAAAGTTTGAATAGATTTAAATGGCCGAACGGCCAAGGCCGCCGGGCCTGAATGGAGTGTCGGAACATAGCCTGCCGCAGCTCACCCCGAACCCCGGTCTCTGTCCGGCGAACCCTTCCCTCTATGTCCGTCGACCCCTCTCTGTATCTCTCTTTCTATGTATGCATCTCTCTCTCTCTTGAGAACTTCAGATTCTCAGGTCATGCAATACAGTCGCTGGTGTAATACCCTGTAATCTTTTGGCTGAGATTAGATGCTCTCTCTCTCTCTCTCTCTCTCTCTCTCTCTCTCTCTCTCTCTCTCTCTCTCTCTCTCTCTCTCTCTCTCTCTCTCTCTCTCTCTCTCTCTCTCTCTCTCTCTCTCTCTCTCTCTCTCTCTCTCTCTCTCTCTCTCTCTCTCTCTCTCTCTCTCTCTCTGACAGACGTCATTCTCAGAGCAGTCAGTCTGTCTCTGTGGATTTCCTGTGGCCCCGGGGCCCCTCAGCATCCACCCCTCTCCAGGGACTCTAACACACACACACACACACACACACACACACACACACACACACACACACACACACATCCATTTACACACACACACACACACACACACAAACACCTATTTACACACACACACATACACATTTTGACATCAGTGTGTCTGAGGCTGTAGTGATACAGATCTACCCTCTGGGGTTACAATGGAAGATATTCTACCAATAAGGAGAATGAGTCTGTGTGTGTGTGTGTGTGTCTTTTTTGCCTCAAGCCAGTCACTCCTTTTCGCCCCAACTTTATCTATCTATAATGTCTTTATCTACTCGGTTTGTCTGAGAATCTAAGTTAGAGAGGGAGAGAGAAAGAGAAAGAGAGAGAGAGAGAGAGAGAGAGAGAGAGAGGGAGAGAGAGAGAGAGAGAGGGAGAGAGAGAGAGAGAGACGGAGAGAGGGGAGATGGCATGTCTGTGCCATGTGGATGAAGGATAAGGAGGGCAGAAGCTCTTATGGCTGCAGGGTTTAGGTCTGAGCCAATGGCTTCCAGATGGAACTTACTCTCACATACATGGACACACAAATGCACACACACAACAGAAAAAACACACACACACGGACACACAAACAAAAAAGCATGTGCAAGCACACACGTACAGACACACACATGCGCATAACACACGTATTCAACCTGTTCGCAAAGCACTTTTTCTGTCCTGTTATTGTTTCTATTAAAATAACCATAAATTATGTTTGAGCAAGGAAAAATAATAAGTGATTCAAACACACACACACACACACACCCACATGCAGGCACACATACACACACACACACACACACGCGCGCGCGCGCTCACAAATGCCGACACTGAGACATTGCATGGAAAACAGTGTGTGACCTTGTGTCTGTGCCGTTGTCTCTGACCCGTACCTGTTCTGTGGGCTTTACAGGCCGCTTCACACCCCTGCAGCACGCATGGCCACATCAGTGACCCCCCAACACTGTCTCTTTGTACAGCCACAGTGATGCGTGGGAAGTACGCACTACCGTGAACCATCCCTCGTCTGTCCGTCTGTCTGTCTGTCTGTCTGTCTGTCTGTGCGTGTGTGCGGGTGTGTGTGCACGTGTGCGCATGGCTGTCCGCAAACATATGTCCACTTGTTGTCTTCTCCACATAAAACTGTTAGTCATGAACTTCTCGCTTTGGGCGTGAACCCCCTTCACTCACCTCACCCCCACAAACACACAAGCACACAAGCACACACACACACACACACACACACACACACATGGCAAACATGGACTGTGCATAAGACCCCTAAGCCAAACATCACAGTCACCCATGCCACACACACACACACACACACACACACACACACACTAACTTAACCTCCGTGAACTCCAAGGGCGGCATATGGCGTAGGTTCTCGCTCATCTTCGGTGTGCGTGGACGCACTAACTAGGAGTTATTACGCTGTAATGACAGACCCATCAGTTAGCTACGCATATATCATTAGCTATAGTTCACACTCCCCGGGTGTTTTGCTCCTCTATACACAGCTCTTAAGGGCTGTCAAACACGCCGCGTGGATAAATATGTCTTCCAGGTGGGGATGTAGCGCTATTGATCACTCTGAGGTCTCCCGGCCGAAGCCGGTGGCGTTGGGATCGCTCGAACCCTGGTTGCACCAATCACAGCGTGGCGCGCGTTACGGCTTTGTTTGTTTTTGTGTTTGGGAGATGGATCGAATGAGGGGTGACGCCGAGAGAAGGGGGGCGGGGGGGTGGTGGGAGGAGAATAAATGTGATGGAGAGGATTGGAGGTGAGAGGAAGAGATAGAGAAAGTGACGCAAGGGGTGAGATGGAGGGGAGACACGCGCAAAGGGAGAAGCGGGGGACGCCAATCGATTAAAAAAAATACACAAACGGTTTGATTGTTTTCATTTGGTTTCTCTCTTCCCAGTTTCTGTTTGTGAGTGTGTGTGTGTGTGTGTGTGTGCTTGTGTGTGCTTGTGTGTTTGTGTGTGTGTGTGTGCTTGTGTGTGCGTGTTTGTGCTTGTGTGCGTTTGTGCATGTGTGTATACGTGTTTTCACACCCCTGTGTGTGTGTGTGTGTGTGTGTGTGTGTGTGTGTGTGTGTGTGTGTGTGTGTGTGTGTGTGTGTGTGTGTGTGTGTGTGTGTGTGTGTGTGTGTGTGCGCGCGCGCGCGCGCGCGCGTGCGTGCGTGTGTATTTTTGTGTGAGTGTGCGCACAGGCATACATAGATGTGTCCACACCAGCTTTGGGTGTGCATGATTGAAAGGCCGGCCCTTGTGTTCCTTCCAGGGTCCATCAGCCTGTTTACTGTGTACTGTACGTGTGCTGGAATGCCTGGCGCTCCATCTGGTTTACATGAGGGCTCAGCAGGGCCTGAGAGCAGCAGAGTGCAGCACACAGGGTATTAGAGGTAATTTACTTATTAGGGAGAAAGGACTCCGTCTCAGGAGCTGTGATTGTAGATGGAGATGGGGCTTATCTGGGCTGCGATCAGCGTCCCTGCAGGGGAAACACACAGAGACCAGCATGGGGAGTATAAGACACAGACACACAGACACACACACACACACACACACATACACACACACACAGATCGTAACAAGTACATATATACACCTGCACACACACATCTCCACGCACATCTCCAATTAAACACACACATACTCTGACACACACACACACACACATACACAAACACACACAGACACACGCACACACACACACAGACACACACACACACATTTATTATTCACTAAGAATGTTTTTCCTCATGCTTTTAAATTGTATTACATGAACCAACAACCGTGGTGTCAGTGAAATAACAACAAGGCTGATAAATAGAAGTTTAAGCAAGTTAGTTATCGGTTAATAGACCTGTAAATTGGGTCTTTAATAGCCATGCATGCCATGTCCCTTCCTTCCTTTAGTGGTGTGAGGTTTAAGTGTGTTTTTTATTGCGGTGTTAATATAAAAAAAAACTGTTAACATTCTCTCTCAACAACAACAACGGAGGAGGAGGAAAAGAGAGAGATCTCTCTCAACAACAACAACGGAGGAGGAGGAAAAGAGAGAGATTGCGTGCATGCATGCGCATGTGTGTGTTTGTTTGTGTGTGCGTGCATGTGTATATATGTGTGTATGTGTGTCTGTGTGTGTGTGTGTGTGTGTGTGTGTGTGTGTGTGTGTGTGTCTGTGTTGTCTGTGTGTGTCTGTGCATGTGCATGTGCCTGATGATTATTTTCCTAGGTATTTCAAACGTGCGTCACACTTAACCAGAAAAGCATGGAAATTCAACCACAAAAAGCTCTTACTGAATATGAATCAAAGAAAGCACAATAAATAAGGACGGGAGAACAAAGCCTTTCTATTCGTGTACCGCCAGTGGACATAGCATTTACGACACATACGTCCAATCTTTTTGCTGCACAACTCTCTTCCCCTGGGTTAGGCATAGCGTGTGGACAGACGTCGACAGATTCTAGATGTCCCAGTAAAAGTCATCTGTGTCGGCGGACACCGAGTGATGACATCATTGTTTAGGGATATATCGTCATTGTGGTTGTTGTTCAAAAAAAAATACATGGAATGCCTCTATCTGTTACGAAATCTGGGGACTTGGTTACGGCAAATGAGTCATCAACCATGTTTGTCGTGACCCACGGTACAAAAACGTGATGTTGACGACGATCTCACCGGATCTTTGTCGGTTGCCATGACGCACCATCACAGCAGCTGGTTCATTTTGTCGTTGTCATTGACGATGAACAACGTTTTCACGTATTTACTTTTTTTTACGCGTTTTCTACGTGTTTACGCTCTTTACGTGTTTACGTCCCGAACTGTGGAAAGCTGAACAGACGACCTCTCAGGATCGTGCAGGAGCTCAACAAGAACCCACGCACCGTGGGGGCGTGAAGATCCAATCTCACAGTTGTCCGGCACCGGAGATTTACGATTCCTCCAGTGCTCCCACAAACTCCCCCCAAACAAGGCTGTCTTCCCCCTGAATCGTCTCGGTAGGGATGACCAGCCTGCCTCTCTTCACCCCCTGTCCTGACTCAACACAGGGAAAACCCACCTAACATAAGCCTGCTGATGGGTCTGCGTATCTACGCACCACACACGTCACTGTTAACAGTCACCCTCACCTTAAGCACACACACCACACGCACACACACCACACACACCACTGACACACCGCACACACCGCATACCCAATGCACCATGTGTTGTCCATCCTCAATCTTTCCCCAACACCCACACACTTGCAAGGAGGATGATGTGCTTGTGCTTGCATCATGTTGTGCGTGGGTGTAAAGTGTGTGTGTGTGTGTGGAGGGGGGTGTTACTCACCTTGGTTGGGCAAGCTTTAGATTGCAAGTATTTGATTGTCTATTACAAACAGCTTCCGATTGTGAGTCGTTTACGGCAAGGAGTGTCGTCAGTGGGAACCATTTGAAACCGGACTCTGGAACCTGGGAACGGGTTATAGTCCGAAGTCAAAAGGCTCTTCTTAAAGTTCGGGTGAAATACGCCCCGAACATTTACGGGACAGATGATAGCTTTCCGTATCTGCATGTGTCAGGTTTTAAATACTACATACATGCCCCCCCACAGTCGCAGGTCGGACCCTCGGGATAGACCCGCTGACACAACAGTGTGTTATTGGACTGGGTCCCGTTCTTTGTGTGCTTTGGATCATTGAGTTGATGGTAATGAATAGATTTAGGGAGCGAGTCCAGCCTAATCCATGGATTGATGAAGTAAATTGGGTGGGCTGAGTGTTTTATTTTGATGTGTGTGTGTGTGTGTGTGTGTGTGTGTGTGTGTGTGTGTGTGTTTAATATCCATTGTCTCTAGTTTGATCCCTATAACATGTTGATAACACACATGTTTATAGATGGCCACACACATTGCATAACCGCTTAGTTTTATGTAAACATTTTGTTTGCGCGTGTGTGTGTGTGTGTGTGTGTGTTTATGTGTTTGTGTTTGTATGTGTGTCTGTGTGTGTGTGCATATGTGTGTGTGTGTGTGTGTTTCTGCATATGCGTGTACGTGTGTGTGTGTTTGTGTATGTGTGTTTACTTGCATGTTCGCCTGTATGGTTGTTTGTATGGGTTGCATGTATGTGTGTGTGTGTGTGTGTGTGTGTGTGTCCTTTTGTGCGTGCATGCGTGTGTGTGTGTGCCAGGTCCATGAAGAATCAGCAGTGACTTTTACAGGGCAGAACTCCTACATCTGGTCTGTCTCTGTTTGTCATGGGGACTTTACTATAACCACCTGGCTTGGATCTTCCTGTCCTGTGATTTTCCACAATATGTCTTGCTGTTCCTTCTACCCAGATCCCATTAGATATTTAGAAGACATTCCATATTCCACCATCTATTGTGTATCTCTCTTTCTTTGCCCGTTATTGCAGTACTTCCTTCTGTAGCCCATGTCTCTCGCCGTTACATCAAGTCATACATCACATTACCCAGGGTGCATCTGAACACATTCAATCCGTGCTGTCAGAAAACCTTTAAGGCTTTCTTCTTCTTCCTCCTCCTCCTACTTCTTCTTCTTCCTCACTTTCTTCTTCTTCTTCTTCTTCTTCCTCCTCACTTTCTTCTTCTTCTTCTTCTTCTTCTTCCGTCCCTCGTGTTCTCTCTCTCCCACATGGCCGTGCATCGGCTGCTCCATCCTGACCCTGCACCACCTCCGTCCCTCCTCCCATCGGTTATCTGTCCGTCTGTCTGGGGCTCTCTGTGTGGCCCTCCTTTGTTGTGATGTTCAGGCTGCTGTTCCCCTTCCAGAGAAACCACGGTGTGTCATAGCCACAGAAATAGAGCCAGTGTTTACATCGCTGCGAAGCGCGCTCCACTGCTTGTTTTGAAAGATGTTCTGTGGTGATCTCCATGGAAAAGTTTTTTCCTTTCTTTTTGAGGGTCTGAATCAAAGTCACCAGGTATATATATATATAAAGCGTCCATTATGGATGAGTTGAGATGACGGGGGAAAACGTCACGATATAGGCTCACTGTCATACGTTTAGGAAAGGGCCCTACTTTCAAAGCAGAAAAAAGTCAATGGCTGTTTTCTTTTACACGTTGCACTCTGCAATCTGTCGCAGAAAATGACTTTCAGCAGTAGTTTGGGATTTGAATGTTGCTTTTGGCATTGTTTTGAGGCCAGCTCATAGATGACATGGTCTCCATGTTAAAATAGTCTGGCTTTTTTGAGCGCGTTGAGAGAATCCCTGCAGTCGATTAACATTGAGCAGGGCTCTCCCTCCTGGAGAGATGGTGAATTGCACCGTTGTGAGGTCCAATTCCACATTTCAATTGAATTTCCCCCTATCTTGTATACAGATCGTGTGGTTCCACTGTATCTGCGCAGATCATTTACTCAGTTACCATCAGTCCTTAAATAGTTTAGATATCAAAAAGAGAACGTGTTTATTAAAGAGAGAACATCATATAGTATAAGTGAATCAGAGTTAGCTCTGCCTCTGCCTCGGCGTGGCCGGCGGTTGGCTGGGCAAACAGTGACACGCTAGGGGCTAAATAGGGACACTGGGGACCACCAATCAGGTCATAAGTGTGGGGTCCCCCCAGGGAATTTTGCACCTGGTGACATGTCTCAAATGGTACTAATTTCAGATAAGTGGCTGATAAGACGCCATGGGTCAAATCTGAGTGGTCATCTCAACCTCGCCGCATAACTCACTTGATAGCAGAGGAGCGGGGGGGCTTGGGAGGCGCAGGGGGGCGGAGCCAGCCTGCTGCCCAGCGGGGTTAAACCAACACGAGGGGGGGGGGGGGGGGGAGTAGGAGTGCTGGTCGGGGGGGGCTGCTTTGTCTTCCCTATCGACAGACAAGTGTGTCTCTGATAGTGTGGATACACAAGACACTCTCACTCACTCAGTTACTCACTCACTCACTTCTTCACTCACTCACTCTCATTCCCACATTCACTCACAATCACACTCACTCTCTCACTCACACACTCACAGCCATTAGGACGGACACACAAGCATAAACACAACGGCCACACACATGCACACATATGAACATACAAACACTGCTACGTGCAAACATTGAGTGCTCAAATGCTTATGTTTGTGTCTCTGTGTGTGCGTGCGTTCGTGTGTGTGTGTGCGGTTGTATTTGGGTCTGTGTGTTTGTGTGTGTGTTAGTTTGCGGGTCTATCATTATGCGGTTGTTGATGCTGATTTGAATGGCATTCCACTAAAAATGAGAATTTTAAAATGACCTCCACCATTACCGGTGATTCTGATTGAATAAAACCGGTTTGGTCTGGAGGAATATAAATAATTCCCTTCACCAACATCACTTTTCTCCAATAATGTATAAACACATTTAATTCTGTCTATGTCTATGCTCCTTCCTGTCCTCTCATGCCTCTCTTTCCTTAATCTTTTCACTAAGAAGCCGGTGGAGGTTTGAGACCAGCCCTGGGGGGGGGGGGGGAAGAGAGAGAGAGAGAGAGAGAGAAAGAGAGACCAGGAGGGACAAAGACAGCAAGAGAGACAGAGAGACAGAGAGAGAGAGAGAGAGAGAGAGAGACAAAGACAGCGAGAGAGAGAGAGAGACAGAGAGACAGAGAGAGAGAGCTAAACATAGAGCTTCACGATGCCTTAATTTGTCACTCTCTGACAACGTTGTAATCAGGTCTGGAAGATCCTGCCTATAGGCCGGATCCGACAGGGGGCTTGAGTAGCACTGAGCCCGCTGGAGGCTTGCCAAATGCGGGGGAGGCCAGAGAGTAAACACTGCATAAACCTCATACTCCATCTAATGTCACAGCGGGATCCATTTATACAATACCGTGGAGCCCAGTTAAGTAACTCAGCAGCCGGCCTCAGCGAGGGTGAACTGGGTTCTCTGTGTGAGTCCCTGAGGAACAATATGTCACAATACGTAGGTGTGAAGCCTCCGAGTAAAGAACGAGAACAACATAAAGGCATGGTTATGATCAGTAGCATGTTTGTGATCTTGATGACAAATTATGATTAAAAGTATTATTATTGATCACTTTTCTTTTTATTATTATTATTATTATTATTGTGTTGTTATTATTATTGTATTTATTCTTATCATTGTTCATATAAATTGTCATATAATATCATCTCCATATATTGGTTACTTTTCAGGCTTAATAAACGGTTTGGATAATTAGATTACATTTGATAGTTGAACTACAACATCAAAAGTCAAATGTGTGCCAACATATAAAAGCACGGCTCCATTTAACCCCTCACCAGACACTGACTGATGGGATGCATGTACCTTGTTCATGTGCGTGCGCACACACGCACACACACATCCACACACACACACACACGCACGCACGCGCACACACGCACATCCTCTCACACAACCACACACGTGCACACAAACACACACACACACACACACACACACATCCTCTCACACAACCACACAGGAATTAGTAGGCAGAGAGACTAGGAGCTAGGGAGACTAGGTCTTTATGAGGACCCTAACCCTAACACACACAAACACACACACGCACACACACACACACACACACACAAAAACACACCCACACCCACACATACACAAACACACACACACACACACACACACACACACGCACACACATTGCCCTTGCTGTGGGGCATACACTAATGCAAGGCCAGGACGGGGGTGGAGTCTTGGGATGTTATCGACTTCCTGCCTTGTTGACCTGGTGGTGATAGCATGTTCACATCCCCCTGGCTATGCTAACCCATGGAGACGAGAATGAGTCACACACAATGAAGTTATACAACTGCCCTTCATATTCCATAGTGTAACCAAGCCGCTTCAAGATCCTTTATACATGAGGATTGTGTACAGGCGATATTCCAGTCTCTGCTGTTGCTTACCCTCCATCCTGATTAACCGGGAAATCACACGTACGTGCAACAACTGGAGACGACTGACTTTGCTAGATGGTATAGGCGCTGTTTCATTTGACAGTGGTGTAAAATGATGTGTTTACATGTGGTCTTTGAGGAGAAAATCTAAAAAGAAAAACAAAGCACGCTTACGCTGAGAACCAGGGCTAAGTGGTCAGCCTTCGACGTCCCCCACTCGGCCAGCTAATTGAGTTGTGTAAATAACCAAGACGCCAGTCATGCTGCAACCAGACCAACAGAACCGAGGGGACGGGGCGAGGGGAGATCCCACCGCAACGCAACGTACAAACCAAAGAAAACGATCCACTTAACCACGAGACCAGAGCCATCCTCCCTATTTAGAGAGAGAGGGAGGGACGGAGAGAGGGGAGACAGAGAGGGGAAGAGAGAGAGGGGGGGGGGGGGGAGAGAGAGGGGGAGACAGAGAGATGGAGACAGAGAGGGGGAGAGAGAGAGAGAAAGAGAGAGAGAGAGAGAGAGAGAGAGAGAGAGAGAGAGAGAGAGAGAGAGAGAGAGACAGAAGGTCAGCCTGGTGGTGGGGGGAGGGAGGGGGTCAGTCCATGGTGAGGGTGGAGGGTAACGGTCTGGGGGTGGGGTTGAGGACCCTTGGTGCTGCAGCCACTTTGACTTATGATGGATGTTGCATCAGAAGAGGCGAGGGTGAGGCGGATGTGTGTGGGTGGGGGTTAGGGTGGGAGGCAGGGGGTGATGTGTGTGGGTGGGGGTTAGGGTGGGGGGCAGGGGGTGATGGCTGGCGGCAGGGTGTCTTCTTGCTCTTAAAGTTAGTCTCAACAATCTCTCCCAGTCAACCCCCCTCCCCCCTCCCCCCCCCATCCCCATGCCTAGAGCAAATATCACCATCAGAGTTTTATTTTGCCAAGTAACTTCGCATCCACCACCATGTAAGCTTGATATGATCTAAATAGAACCAGAAGTATTTAAACTAAATATTAATTATTTTATGAATAATTGTATAGTTCTTAACATTATTTACTTATTAAGAACGCTACATGATGATTGAAGGAGGCTGTGAAGGGCTCAGAGGCAGTGAGAGGGCTAGACGCTAGGAAATGTGCATGAGGCATGACCACTATAATTAAAATTAATACTAATAATATAGATTTACGTGTATATTAACATTTGTATTGCAGATGATTCGACCCGTGAGACAAGTAAATAGGGACATTTTATTTCTCCTAAAATGATATCATACACCTGTACAAATGCAGTTGTGTTTGGTCAATAAAAAAACACAGACACATAAAATAATGACACAAAAACACCATCTACAACAATGAATGAATCTAAAAATGAGCTGGCTTTAAAATAGAAGACATACAGTGCATACGTCATCGCATGCTTTTTGTATGTGCTTGTTTAGGAAATGGACAAACTTTCTCAGTGTCCAAGTTTGGGTTTCAGCAGCAGTGCTTCCAAAGCCCTCCGACGTCTTTGACAATACAGCTGTGTGGTATGTTTTGCTGGAGCAACACATCTGAGCGATATACCATGAAGTGGATAGAGGTTGGGAAGGGGTCATGCTAGAGTTTGTGCTTATGCAAAAGTTTGTGAGGGTGTATGTTACTCTGTGGGTGTGTTTGTGCATGTGTGTGTGTACATGCATGTGTGTGTTTGTTTGTATGTGTATGCGTGTGCATAAATGCATGCATGCGTGTGTGTACATGCATGTGTGTGTTTGTTTGTATGTGTATGCGTGTGCATAAATGCATGCATGTGTGTGTGTACATGCATGTGTGTGTTTGTTTGTACGTGTATGCGTGTGCATAAATGCATGCATGCGTGTGTGTACATGCATGTATGTGTGTACGTGTATGTGTGTGCGTGAATACATGCAGGTTTGTATGTGCATTTGTGTGCTCACGTGCATTTGCGTGCGAACACGCATGTGCGTGCATTCATCCATGTCTGTGTGTGTACGTGCACGTGGGTGCGTACGTGCGCGTGTGTGGAGGCGGTGTGTGTGCGTGTGGTCCTGCAGAGATGATAGATGCGTGACGGGGGGGGCCAGGGAGAGGCAGGGGGTAGTGAACAGTGAGCAGGGTTGTGTAGGAGGTCTGGATGCAGACTGAAGCCAGAGCCGTCAGGATCCCAGACAGAGATAGAGAGCCATCCCATCCCTCTTCCCCGCTGCCACTCGGTGTACACGGCACATCGACCTCCCCACCTACGCACCGCCCCCCCCGGTCATTGGTCACTGACCATCTGACCAATAAACCCCCCGGGGTCAAGTCCCGAAAGACGGGCCCGTCAGGAGACTCCCAGAGCACCCACGTCTCCACAGTCGGGCTGCTGCATGGAAGGACCTCTGGTCGCTGCCGGGGCTCGTATTACAGCCCACGGATGAGGTACACGTTTGTTTGAATGGTGTTCTACTTTTAACAACATGGAAGTAAACGGCTGGTCATAGGGCAACCGAGGTTCACATCGTAAAATGGTTATACATGTATGCATAAAAAGTGTATAGTATGGTGTGTGTATAGCTGTGTTTGTGCGTGTGTGTGTATAGCTGTGTTTGTGCGTGTGTGTGTGTGTGTGTGTGTGTGTGTGTGCGTGCGTGCGTGTTTGTGCGCGTGTGTGTGTGTGTTTGTGCGTGTGTGTGTGTGTGTTTGTGCGCGTGTGTGTGTGTGCGCGCGTGCGTGTGTGTGTTTGTGCGCGTGTGTGTGTGTGTTTGTGCACACATCGTTCAGGAGGACGCAGACACACACACAGATAGATGGTCGGGCTGGCCGTTACCCAGGTTACGGCCACCCTCGAGTTATAGTCATTCAGATAATGTAGATGATGTCTAAATGTGGAACATCAGGATTCATTCTTAGTTTAAGGATGCATTTTTACTAGGTAAAAGGAGATTAGGGTATGCTGTATCTCCTTTCAATACAGTTTTACACTGTTGGGCTGGGGTGTGTGTTTGTGTGTGTGCGTGTGCGTGCACGTTTGTGTGTGTGTGTGTGTGTGTGTGTGTGTGTGTGTGTGTGTGTGTGTGTGTGTGTGTGTGTGTGTGTGTGTGTGTGTGAGAATATGGATGCAGCATAAGTTTTTGAATAAAGCTTGGTTGAATGATATAAATGTAGATAACAGATTAAATGATGAAATCTTGGCAACTTGACAAAGCTAAATATGACCATATTTGCTTGTGCGATATGAAAACCATACTATACTGACCGCAACCCAACCAAACCACTCTCACATCCCTAAAACCTACAGTGCACAAACAGTAAAAACTAAAAAAGCGATGGTACACATGTTCTCACATTTTAGAGGCCAGTGTAACCGCATTACCTCAACGCAGACGAATCGCATCTGCGTTACTAATAAAGAAGTGCACGTTGAGAGTGCACGTTGAGCCCTGTGTGTTGCTGCATTGACGTGAGCATGAACAAAAAAACATTAGGCCCCACATTTCTCCCCTGCCAGCAGATAATGACATCATAGGTCACAGACGGACGGAAGACCGATTGTTCTTCCTTTCAATGCACACCACGCTCACTCTAATACCCTAGCTCTCTGCCAACTATTCAATTAGGCCGAATGAGTAATTAGGTGTGGATGAGGGATAGATCATCCTCAGACTGGAAGAGAGAAATCTTATTTTGTATATGTGTGTGTGTGTGTGTGTGTACATGCATGTGTTTGTGAGTGTGTCTGTGTGTGTCTGTGTGTGCACGTGTGTGTTTGACTGCATGTTTGTGGGTGTATGTGTGTGTGTATGTGGGCGTTATTCGTGTGTGAGTGTGTGTCTGTCTGTGTGCGTGTGTATGTGTATGTGTGTGTGTGTGTGTGTGTGCGATGTGCGTGTGTGTGTGTCTTTGTATGTGTATGTATGTGCGTATGCATGGGTGTGTGTGTGTGTGTGTCTGCAAGTGTGCGCATGTGCGTCTGTGTGTCTTCATAAGCGTGTGCAAGTTTGTATGTGTGCGTCTGTGTGTGCCTCTGTGTGCGTACGTGTGTGTGTTTGTCAGATGGCATGTTGGAGTAACTACGTGACCGTTTATACGGTACACAAACTAAAGAGAATCACATTTATTGATCTTTACGTAATGAGGACCACAATGACTGCAGTATTGTTTGGCTATTATTACAACATTGTTTAATATTGACTGACTATTAAGACAGTATAAATGGTTTTGTTGTAGCCGGACAGCAACATCGCCGCATACATAAAACACAAATTGCATCGATCGGGAAAAGAATCAACGATAACCTCTAAGTATTTATTCTTCTTCAAAGGTTTGATCGTCCTGTTTAGGACAAAGGATGTTGACTCATATGTTTGACTGTTGAGCTTTTGGAAGAACCTGTTATTTGTTTAATATTACATCTTCTATGGTCCAGCCGTTTATAGTCTTACCTTAAGAGTGGACAGTTTTTATTTATCTGTCTTATCTGTTTTTATCCTCAATTGTATTTGATGTATTTTTATGTGCGTAATACAATGTCTGTTTGATGCAATTTAATAAATCAAATCAAATCAAATCCAATATCTTACGAGACTTTCGTCATCCTACCTCACTATTGCATTTTGTGGTCCATTAGAAATGTGCACAGTTCTCCCATGACACCAGCCTGGAATGCCTGCTTTCCTGCTTGTGCTTTCCTGTGTGGTTAACCTAACAGAAGGAGAGGAGTGGTCAAATAGGCATGGCATATCAACACAACATTTGCCACTCAACCATTCAGCAACAGAAATATGTTGACACATTGATTTGCACATTTAAAAACATGGAATCAGTATTTAGTCAAGATGAAATTGTAGAGATAGCTTTAATTAAAGTTATGTTAAAACGTATTACTCCTGTTATAAAAATTGGGGTTTAGCCCCGATAGGATTACAATTCAGCAAAAAAAAAGAAACAAATAAACAATTAGCAGATAGTGAAAGTTTGTCCTAGAGGAATCATTTTGGAAAATGAGGGGCTGGAATAGCTTGGCCGGAGTTCGGCGTCCAGATGAGAAAAGATATCTCCATGAGAGCCTGGCCTTCATCAACCCACAGAGTCCTGGAGGGCTTAGGATGTGTGTGTGACGTGTATGATGACTTATCTCAAAGTTTTAAAGCCCCAAAGCCCTAAACACATACAAAAATCATAATCCCCCTTTACAAATGACCCCCTCTGTACATAATATATCTATAAATACATATCATATAAAACGCAAATGTATATAACAAGACCATATCAGTAAATGAGTGATAATTTGCTTCGTGTGGCCATTTTAACTGCAACATTTAAGGCATTCTCGTGTAATTATATCTTGCCACAAGGGGGCGATAAAGAAACGTACCTTCAAGGACATGACCGTTGACTCTATGACATAGCATAGAATAGCATAACACAGTTAGTCCAGTGTACGCTAACCTATATTGAATAAAGAACAAAAAAGTCATTACTAAATTAGTTATTCGGTTATGATTATTATTATTTTTTTATTAGTAGTATTTTGTTATTGTTATTATTTTAAAAGCTTTATCTCCTATGTGAACCTCTTCTGAACTTGTTATAAGCACCGTGACGTGGTCATACATGAGTTGCTTAGACGCTCCCCTGGGAGCCTCTTCCATCCGTGGGGCAATAGCAGAGCGTCACGGGCAAACGCACAGACAGAAATACACTCGGCCTCACCTGCTCTCTGCCAGATACGCAAATCAGCACAGATTCCCCTGTATTTTAGCTGTGCTCGTGATGTTCCCCTGTGGCTGCGCTAAACGTAATATGTGGAGAGCGGACAGTCCACCTTAGTCACGTGAAATGTAACCTATACCAGGATTCTGGCTTTTCAAAGAGGGAAGTGTGTCGCGCCCAATGTCACCGTACGCAGACGTGTGGTGATGGACGGGGAAAAAGGCACGCCAGCCTCAGCTGCGATGGGGCCCTTTTAGAACAACTTTAAATAATCTCCATTGAAACAGCACGTGTGTTCTGGCCACAGAATGGCGTTTCCACATAACAGGTTGTGTAATAAATGTTACCATGTCTAGGTTTAGACAAGGGTGGAAATGTGGTTGAGATTTTTTTCGAACCCACAAGCCTGTTGTGCCTCTTGCAGCAGGTAAAACAACACTAGGTTCTCATGTTATTGTGCAAATAAGTAAAGCCAAGGTGTTCACTGTTTGGTAAGAATGCAGGGTTTTGGGCAATATAATTGTTTTTCCTTTTCAAGTTTTTATTGATTAAAGTACATTTAAGAAACGATTACAATATACGACCTGTAATGTTGTAGCCTATACTCCCCACCCCCATAGCTACACAAAATTAAAATAAACGAAAGAAAAACAAAAAAATAAATATATACACATCCAAAAATATAAAGAAATGTAATTTAGGGAACCTTAAATGAAGAGCACATTCACCACGCCTCTTCCCCAGGTACCTCACCAACTCCTGCGGCTAAAGGCTCATCACCCTCACACAAACCACTGACCTCACGCACTCAGGGCCGTTGCACCAAATCCTGGGCCCTGTATACAAGAGGTACCCCCCCCCCCCCCTCCCCGAAATCCCCCTACGCTGAATTGTTGAGGGGGGGGGGGGGGGGGGGGTTAAATTGCCTTGGGCCCCCCCACGACTGCCTCACTTTCCCCCGCAGTCCGTCGGCCCTGCACGCATTACCCAAGGGCTGATGCAAAGGCGTGTTACATTTAATTGGTTCCCCTTCATCTGGAGCAGACAGAGGAGCACCAGGAGAGAGAGGGTGAACTAGGGCCCAACACCAAGGGGAGAGTGGTCTTCTTATGAACCGTATGATCTCCATATGAACAGCATAAAACCGGAATGAGAAACGTCTAAGTCTCTGGTGGAGCTGATAATGGGATGAAGCTAAAAAATAATAAAGGTTTGACTATATGGCAAACTGTATTATAAAGTTAATCATGATGGGGGAAACAATATCATAAATATCGCTTATAGTTGATGGATAGTTAAAGTATGGTATCGGACTAAAACTAGTTTTCCTCTGATATTTTTCGAAGCTCCTATTTAGAGCGATTATAGATTTAAAAATAACTATAACTACCAGTATCGGTATAGATATTTTTTTAACTTATATGATGAGTAATACATGTTATGATTTGACCAATACTGTTTATGTATCCAAACTTGCTTGTTGGGTGGAAACATCAATCATGCATTCCGAATCAAATAGAAAAGTACAAGTGGTGTGAAAATAACAACACTCAATGACTGATACTGTTCTATTTGTAACTTTCAAACTTATTTTAACTCACGCAAACACACACATGCAAACACAACTCACAGACACACATCCTAGCACACACCTCATGTGCGCTGGAGCTTGGAGCCGTACTCATATTGTGTGTTTGCTCCGCTGACTCTTACCCCCCAGAGGGCCACAGTAATACCCTGAACCCGTGCTGATCAGCCAACCCCGGACCCCACGCCAACCCCGCAGCGACAAGTTCTGTTTTACACAAAGACGAAACAGAAAAGACCCCTGGGTCTCAAGAGGAACTCTGCCACCAGGTTGCATGACCATTTTGAACTAAGCGGGGGTTTCTGCAGATGGTGCTTTTGAATTCTGCAGACCAGTGATCCTCAAGAAGCATCAGGGCAGCACCTTAGGATATGTGTAACTTTGAAGCGTTGATGAAGTGGTCGACAACAGGGAAATCATAGTGAATTCATAATTTGTAATGCAACACATGAATACTCATTAGTAAGCAAATCATAAACAATTACCAAGATGAATGAGATAAACATACACCTTTTATAAGGTGTATGTTAATGATTGACAAACAAGTTTGTGATAATAATGTTTTTTTAAACATTTAATTATTCTTTAATTAATCGTAGTTATTTGCTCACATGGAGACACTGGCCTTCAAATGCTTAAGTCTAGTTATCAATGAGTGTCACTCACGCCACACCTGCTCAAACTCAGATGGCTAAACTTTTCAATGATCTGTCAGAGTATAAGAGAGACCTGTGCCGTGTTCCAATACCCGTACTTCCATGAGTATACTTAAAGGAAGTACACTATCTGCACTATCCGTATTGGAACACGGCACTGACCTACTGGGTTGGAATGGAGCAACAGGCAGCACAGAGAGGTAGAGGAGGAGAATGTGCATTTATGTGTAGGCGGAATAAAAAGAGGAAGACAAGCTAATATTTCAAATGAATTTGTGCAAATTTAGTTGATCACGTAATTAAGCATGGGTTGGTCATGAGCGAAGCTGGCAAAAATGATTATCGCACCGATAAAAGAAAAAAATCATTTTGTACACTTGAATATGAAACATGACTGCATGAGGCCAGAAAATAGATATTGTAATTTGTGTGTTTTTTACTTTTCATTAATCGCACCAGTTGGAAGTCATTGCCCAATAAGTCTGATTAATATACGGCCTGTGTGAATTATTTTGATAGAGAAAAGTCAGCTTTGAGTAAAGACAATATGATTTTGAATGAATGGCTTCATTTTGCAAGGGATTTGTAGACTGGGTAGCCCGGCCCATTCTGCCGGCGGTTCGTCCTTCGGAAGGGTCCGTTGAAGAGCAATACATTTCTTTCTGTTTCCGATACGTTTTTGCAGGAGCCAATCACCAAGCTGGCTTTACCCCTGGCGCGCTATTTGCTGGTTTAACCCAATGACGACAGGGAAGTGACGGCAAGCAGCCAATTGCGTACAGAGTCATTTGTACTAGGCCCATTGATCCCGCTAGCCTGGTCCTACCAGACCATCGTACGACGTACTTCATTTCATTTGTACAGAAGGTCTGGAACTGCTCAATTGACAAACGTTCAATCACTTGGAAGCAGGTGTCTGTAGAAGTTTTAAAATGATTGGATCTGCCCAGTGCCACTCTGGATCTGCCATAACCAATCGCATAGCGTTTGGTCGTGACGTGTGTCATGCGACGGGATCAGCCGGAAACCACGTTGCGCGCACGCGTAGACTGTACACAAACTAATGGTGGATTCAATGTTTCGTTTCCGTGACCCAGTTCGCGTGATTCAGTTCGCCACGAGGAGTCGTTCGCGAATCGTTCGTTCGTTCGTTCGTTCGTTCGTTCAGTCGAGTTTCCGGTAGCATTAACTCCACTGAGTCTGACTGACTCAGCTGAGAACCGTGCAATGGGGTCCATTCCATGATGCGATTTACCGCTACCGGAAACCAGGCTGAACGAACATACGATTCGTGAACGACTCCTCCCAGTTCAGTCGAGTTTCCGGTGAATCGATTAACCGGAAACTCGACTGAACGTGGAGGAGTCGTTCGCGATTCAGCCTAGTTTCCGGTAACGGTGAATCGCATCATGGAATTAATTGTTGCCGCTTTTCCACTGCATGGTACCAGCTCGACACGACTCGACTCAGCTCGCATTTTTTGCGTTTCCACCGCGGTACCATGGTACCTGAAGTGGCTGCTTTTTCTAGTACCTACTCGCTCTAGGTTCCAAGCGAGCTGAGCCGATGCTAAAAGGTGACGTCGGCAGACGGCCGGCGACTGATTGGCCAGAGAGTGTGACGAAGTCACGAGAGCGACATGGCAACCATGCTGGTAACATCCATAGCAGCGCCGCAGCCAACATGTTCCACTTCTCCAACATGCCAGCTAATAGTAATGCGATCGATGTCCTCCATTGTTGTTATGTGGGTTCTGTCCATGGCTGTGTCCCAATTCCTAGGACGCATCCTTCGAAGGCTGCATTCGAAGGATGCGTCGACGCCGATTGCGTCACAGCGACGCGCCAAGTGCTGTCCCAATTCCAAGGGTCCTTCAAATGCGGCCTACGAATGCAGCCTTCTTTTCCCGGATTTGAAGGATGCATCGGCTGTATCCTTCGCGGCCCAACGTATCCCAAGATCCTTCACGGCCCAACGTATCCCTCCCAAGATTCATTGCGCACTCAATCAATGGAGATGGCGGAGAATGGCGATTTAAGTTCTGCATTTAAATGTAAGTATTTGGTTTCTAGTCACTCGAGTGACTAGAAACGATACAAATGTTTAAAAAACCAAGGGCCCTTAAAACTTTTTTCATTAAAGTAATAGGCAATATAAGTAAGGTAACGTTAACTAAGACCACCCGTTAAGCCCTGTAGTTTCAAATTTAAGAGGTCAAAATGGTTATATTTACCGAAATTGTGGCGATTATATAGATAATTTGCTATTCTGTAACGTTAGATAAATGGACCAACGCGAACACAGGTTGTGGACCGTTTTCAGACCGTACCGTTACAGACGTTGGGATTGATTACACAGTTAACTTGGTTATTTTGCTATTTAAGCTGCTTTTGTTTGGTAGTGTAAAGCAAAACTAATTCTAACATTTGGTTTTGGTTTAGGGAGCCAGCAGCATACTGCTCGATTTATTCAATTGAGGGGGGAGAACGATGAGAGGTTCACCGGGGTGAAATAGCCTACTCTCAGCAAGTGTGGCTTGGGGGTAAGGAAACAATCGTTTATTTATATCGTTAGTTTATAAAAATTATAGGCCATTTATATATCTACATTTGACCATCTTGTAAAGGTTAGTTAAATTAGCCCTCATTAAACAGCAGGACAGATGCAACATCCCCAGAAATCTGTTCCAATTTGTTTTGATACTGCTCTTGTTGTTAACTGCCATGATTGATTTCCTCTGCCTTAGGATTGCAAGTATCCAGGGTCAGGAGAGGGGCTAGGTGGGAAACCCACTGCTGCCACTTGGCCCTGGTTTGTCCCATGGATAAGGTATTGGGACAGAGGCATTCCACCAACCCCCCTGTCCTAATTGCCTCCATCCCTGAGAACACACCAGGGCCAAGTACAGCAGTGGTGGATCAGGAGGTGGAGGACAAGGATCAGGAGGAGGAAAGACAGCGAGGGCCAAGGTCCAGAAAGAGGGACAGAGGAAGACATGTTCCAGAGTCGCTCACTATCTTCCGAAAAGGACTCAAGATTCACCTGTTCAGAGTCCACCTCGACTGCATAGCCACCCTCCCCCTTCTGGCCACCATTGTACACTGTGTTGTATTGTATTGTATTATAGTACTTAACTGTGTAGCAACTGCAGTAGCTGCTATCATGGCTGTAACACGGGGAATGGGTTAGCCTAGCGATTGTGGTACTTGCACTTGGTTCTATGAACATCCTTTCTGTACCGACAGCGATATATTGATGCACTTCTTATGAAAAATGTACTTATTGTAAGTCGCTTTGGATAAAAGCATCTGCTAAATGCCCTAAATGTCAATGTAAAATGTAAATGTTCCAGTTAATAAAAGAGGACATGAGGCTACAAAGGGAGGCAGAGGAGAGAAGAGCCCAGGAAAGCAGGGAAAGAATGGATAGGTTTTTCTCAATTTTGGAGCGTTTGGTGGACAAATAACTTATGTTCTGTTATATTTAACACATTGTTTATTATTATTTACATATTTATTGAAACTAACTTAGTTAACTAACTATTTAACTAACTTTTTTGATTAACTATTTATTAATACCCTTACTAACTTTTTTGTATTGACTAATGTATTCGTATATAACTTATAAAACATATATTATACAACAATAAAACTATTTACAACAAACATTCATGTGGCTATTTACAACAATTATTATAAAACTACTATATACAAAAACATAATGATCAATAATAATTTTTGTTGGTTTCTTTTTTTCGCGCTGTCCGGTTTAACTTCTGTTTACTAACAGGTCAGTTCAGCTGTCAGGGTTGCTAGGTGACAGGAGCAGCGCGTGGTCACGCAAGTGAAAGGGCGGTAACGGTTTGTTACGTAAACCAGAAATGCTCCGTAGGCTAGACCGTCCCATTTCTTCGGCCTTCGGAGTGTCCTTCGCGGTCTACGAAGGCCGCATCCTTCGAAGGACGCGGTCTACGAAGGATGCGTCCTATGAATTGGGACACAGCCCATGTGTGGGTTGCGTATGTGTTGTTTGCGTCGCGTACACAAATACGTCACGGCCCTTTCGCGCAGCCGACCCCGCCCACGTCCAGGAGGTACTATTTGCGGTGGAAAAGCACCCGTGCTGCTACCGTGTCGAGTCGAGCTACATGTGCGGTGGAAAAGCGGCATCTTATTAAATAGACGGAGCATCGAATGCTACCGCCTACTGGCGCTGACGAGACGCGGGGCCGCCATCTTGGAGTGGTCATCCGCTCCACTCAGTGTAATCCGTTTGGCTGGAGCAATGAACTGTCAGCGCATTTAATTAATCATACCTCACTGAATACCACTGATTTTCATGCGTTTTTTTGTCATACGCGTAGCTATGATAAAGGCCACATGGTTTGGCGTGTTTTATTATTCAATACCAATTATACCAATAGTACGGTAATGTTAAATCTTACTTGTGAAAAGTAATCCCCCGATTCCTATTGTGAATGGTCCGCCGATTTGAGCAGGAATACGCTGAACAACAGCCCGGCATCCTGTTTCTGCTGCTGTTGCTGCTCCCGGTTGACCACTCCAAGATGGCGGCCGTATTTCTCGCGTCCCAGCAGCCAATGCTCCGTCTATGCTATAAGATGTCTATAAGGTTGCAAGCACACACGAGCCACCTCCGATGCATGCTCGGTGAAACGGCGAGATCGAGCACGCATCAAGAACACTTCCGGGTTTTACGACAGTACTCGCTTGATGCGTGCTTCGAATTGGAACAGTGCTCGGGCAACGACTGATGACGTTTCACGAGCGCGCACAAGTACGCGAATTGAGAAACGGCTGTCTCTGAACGATAGCTGCAGGTTTTGTTTATCTGATTTAAGAGTTCAAGGAACAATTGTACATTCTAAATTAATATTCGATAGTAAGGACAGAGATAATGTTTGTGGTCAACTTTTATTTAGCATGTGCATTTGCAGTTTTGAATTGCACAAATTACAAACACATTTACAAAATATGTACAACTGACACCAACCAAGATCCTGCAGAAGTACACAGAGGGTTTAAGTGTTCTGATCACAAGCATCACCAAATTTACTGTTCAGACTCAGAGCTACTGACACGGCTCATGAGTGCATCTTCAACATCATCATCAACATTGTCAAAGTAGTTACTGTAATAGAGATCTGGGTCAGTTAAATACCTCTCTGAATCCTATTGCAGATCCCCATCAATATCCCCCAAAACATCATTGATGATAATTAAAATCTCCTTCACTTGGTCCTCCATAAGTGCAACAAGAGGGGAGACGACAACAACTATGGGGTTAGCATTGCTAGCGTTCGCCTTAGCTAACGGAGCCAGCTGCAAAATCAAACTTTTCCCGAACCCGGTGGGGAGAAGCGCCACAACATCATGGCCACCAACAAAACTCAGCAAAGCTTGTTCTTGCTCCGGCTTTAATTGATCGATTATCGGCAGCGATCACACAACAGACCGAATAGCTTCTCTCGTATCCTTCTCCATTGTCTTCCTCTGAAAATTGAAACTGGCGCGCGACCTAGACGTCATCGTTCTCAGCCACTCCCTCTGTTCGCTGATTGGACCGCCAGAAATCTGGTTTCCATGGAACGCATTCATATTAAGCAGACCCAGACCTAGTACTGAAGTGAAATGAAAATCTAGCGGAAGTAGGCAGGTCGGCGGTGCCAGGCTATGATCACGCCGCTTTTGCTGTAGAAAATGACAGCAGCTTCCCCAGACCAACGTGCAATCTACGATTGAGCTGAGCTTGGTCTGGCATTAGCCAGGCTAAGGGATTTGTGTAATTTTGCAAAAGTTTGACTTCTGCTCTGCTTTGTTTGTGAAATTGACATTTGACTGTTATACAATACAACAGGGCCACATATTCAGACAGAGACACAGAGACTGGCTTGGGTCAGATCTTTGCTACGGATGGCCCACGCAGAGCCGGTTCCTCTTTCAAAGGGAGAAGTTGACAAGGGTTTATAATGCTCTTCCTTGGCTAGTCTCCATGTTTCCTGTCCGAGCGCAGATCAGGCGCTCAGGAACGACTCTGGCCTATCAGAGCAGACTGATGCAACTCACTGTCATACCCCAACCCCCAACCCCCCCACTCGTTCTCTCGCTGACAGACTTTCTGACCACCTTAACCTCACATTTCCCTCATCAGAGTCTGGTTGTTTCTTCAGATATGTATGTCTGCTATTGTTTTCAATAGTTATCATTCAAACAAACACACATTTGTGTGTTTGTATGATTGTGTTCATGTTTTATTTGCAATGCATCAGCTAAACAGTGGACACTGATGATAGTTTATGTATATAACATGGTTATGTATATAATATGTCGATATTTCATGTAGAAAAGTGTGTGTGTGTGTGTGTGTGTGCGTGTGCGTGTGTGTGTTCGGTGTCTGTGTGTGTGTGGTTGTGTGTGAGTCCAGGTCTGTGATTGTGTGTGTTCGCATGGCAGTGCGGTGTGTGTGCAATCTGTGCGTGTAGCCGTTCTTCTGTGTTTAAATATAAGTGTTCTTCATGTCCAAGGATGTGGGCTGCGTCTCCACCTGCCTGCCCATTATAAGTGATCTCAGGACTTCCCAGTTCCCCTCTCCAGGGGCCTATTCTCATCTGTACTCTACAGCTCCCCAGAGTACAGCAGAGAGCAACAACACCTACAGAGAGCGTGTTGCACAATGCAATCTCTGCACGGCAAATGAAAACCATTCAACCCCTGTTTTTTTAGATGTGTTCCCCTTGTGACTAGGATCGGGCCCTCTAAAACACATTTAAATGTTCTCGCTGGACTTTTAACAATGCTTTGTTCAAATCAACTTTATTTCTTTACTTGTGGGTTAGTTAAAATTAGTACTACTGAAACAAGTTCTACTCTCTTTTTTTAATTGATCATAACTCATATAACCAACCGCTTATACCAACATTTAAAAAAGAAAGTCACAAGCCTTTAAATTTGTCTTTCACTATTGATTTATGCTTCCTTCAAGTGATGAATTCAGATAGGTGTATGTTATGTGTAACAGAAGAGCAGAGAGCTTCCCAGCGTTGAAGTGCTTGTTACATGTTGTAATGGAGTACTGTAGGAAGCCTCAGACTGACACCACAAGGAGAGGTGTTGCAACACGAACATGTCTACTTTGCAGACGCGCAAAATGCATTAAAAAAAAAGAAGCGCGCACCTACGGGGCACTCTGAAAAACAACATGCAGGCGTTTGTATCTAAGAGAAAGAGAAAGGTAAATGAGAGGGACTGATTAGGGTGGCAGCAACGCTGACCATAATTGATCCTTTCATAAGTTCATTGAGAAACTCTGTTGAAAACAACATGATTTGTTGAGCGGATGCTCCTGATCTGTAGTATTCTTTACGGGCCAAAATACATTCTCCTCTGCTAAACACAGACGCACACACAGACAGGGACACAAGCACACACACAAACATTAGCACAAACACAGACAAACAAACACACGACACACACGCACTGGCACACACACACAGACAAACAAAAAAACACACACATATACATAAACAGTCCCACACGCACATAAACACACATACAAACACACACACCTTCACACACACGGACACACTATTTTGTCCAGCAATTTAGGATAACAACCTTTTAACCAAAAGGGTCGTAGGTGAACTGAGAGTTTGCGTGTGTGTGCGCTCCACTGTTTTAGCACCCCCCAGCTTTACTGCGTGTTCACATTACACCTGGAATTCCAGTGAAGCAACCTTCTATTGGGATTGACAACGCCGTGACTCACATATTGGCCACGATGTAACACAATATTTTCACTTTTACTTCCAACTCATTCTAAGGGGATGTCCAGCCGCCCCCAAGAGCGCGTGACATCCTGCTTTTGCTTTCAGTTGTCATATATTCATTTCATCATCGCAATGCAATGGCACCAAATGTCAATCATAATCATGGCCGATGATTCACTCATTCATCATCTATGGATTTCACAATCTAGATCAGGGTGCCCCAACTTGCGTCCGCCATAGGGGAAGATCAGGTAGTTCCACCCAGAGCGGCATCTATCCAGAGGGGAAGATGGAACCAATCCCTAAAACACCACCAATAGGAACCTCTAACTGTTACCATAACCGAAAACCAATCCCCAAAACCCAAACCCTAACCCCTTACTCTAAACTGAAAACGTAACCCTATAACCCCAATAGGCACCCTAGGGCAACATATCACCCCAGCTAACTACACAGGCAGTGCTCCCTTTTAACCCAGGTAAACCTTTCAGTCCCATGCATAACACTAGCAAACTTGCCCAGGTACACTTTGTTGTTCTTAATTCAAATTTTCTTTATCAGGAACTATGACCATAAGTATAATTCATAAATAATTGATATCTATAGTTATGACTTTTTGTAACAGTAAGTAATGGTGACAAAGGTATTAGAAGTTTTGTAAAGAATTTATTAAGAAGTTCTGAAGTTCATGAAAGCTACATAACAGGAATCAGGAGAAAGTAATCGCCACTAGCCAATACAGATAGTAAAACCTATCTGTAGTGCTTTCATTGCAGATTAATAAACAACTTTTACAAACATTTACTACACTCAAACATATAAAAATATAAAGTGTATGTGATTCTGACCATAGTCAAATACCTCCCTCTTTACAGTAAAATGTCAATTTGACATGCGTTTCACGAACACAGTACAAAACAAAGATGAGATGAGAGAAACGCATTCAGACTTAGAGAACAAATTCCTCATGAAATCAGAATTACAATGAGTTTGGGGGAAAGAGCAGTACCTTCTACGATAGGAACAATGTATATCCACAACCACCGTAGTAGCAATAATGTACCGGGCTCTGTTGAGACAGTGTGTTCATGAGCTTAAAGCCCGGAGCTCATGCGGTAATGGTCATGTTGTCCCTGTAACAGTCTGTCCTCTGGGGGGCGCTGTAGCTGCACAGGTCCTGGTAGATACGTGCCATCTGGTCACTGGCCATCTCGTCTGACATCTCTACAGAAGGGCTGTGGTTGTAAGACTGGACAGCCCGCATGTTCACAGCCTCAAGAAGCTGCTGACAGTTCATGGCGGTGATCTGAAAACACACAAGATGTTTGGAAACATTTTGTGGTTTTGTCGCAGTCGTGTTAACTTCTGTGAAGACTTTTCAAAAGATTGTTACAAATATGCGACCTATTCATCTCCTTAGGCACTGGCTAGCATCACTACTTTTATGACGGCACTGTTGTTTGGTCAGCCGCATGTTATTCACCAGCCACATGATGAATCATGTGATCGACTTTAGTGGCCTTACCTGGACCAGGATGAGTTTGTTCTTGGCGTTGCTGAGGTCATGTAGTTCCTCCCCGAAACAGAGCGTAACCGTGGGGTCAGGTGCGGGGATCTGGCCTTCCTGGTGCAGTTGAAGAGCTGAAACCAAAACTCTTTCATTTTATAGAATGCTTACTCTTTTTTGCACCCTATACACATTTTTTTCTTTGTAGGTCAGCAGTTGAGGTGGTTGATGCTGAGTCTTCAAATACATTGGTAAAATGAAGTACATAAATAAGCAAAGATTACTGATGGGATAATCATTGTGGGAAAAAAGATTATGGTCTTTTGAGCCTTTTGTTTGTTGAGTTAACCAAGAGTTTGATAAGATGTCACAAAATGTAAAAAAGGATGTTAGAGTTTGAATTTACAACACGGTTAAAGGGAGTTTTATAAAAAAGATGTTACGTTGACTCTATGATACTCAATGATTGAGTATGTAACTCTTTTAAACAACTCACCATTATAAAACACATACCTGATATATTTAACTCCCATAAGACCAAAAGACAGAATATTTATATAGGAAACTGACCGGTACACTAATCTTCAAAAAAAGATTTTCATATCCAAATTGCTCAATACATCAACAGTTGTTTTTCTGCTTAGTAAAAGTACAATCCAAGGCTAGCATTGCCTGTCGCCCGCCCTGTTGCCTTCACTGCGATGCTTATCATCCCCTCTATTCTTACAGGGAATCAAACACGTATCAGGGCCTTGCTCTAGACGTATCCAAACGCTACGAAGGCTCACCGTGCAGGAAGCGGCCCGTGTCGAAGATCTTCACCACAGCGTCCCTCTCCAGCTTGCAGGTCACGGGGCCGTGGTGTTGGCCGTGCTCCCCGTGGCCGCTCCAGAACACCCGGCTCTGGCAGAGCCTCTTGATGAAGACGCCCTCGCGGTTGGCCCGCACCAGAACGCCCCTCTCCAGGTGGCCCAGCAGCTTGCAGGTGACCTGCCGCTGGCGCTCGTTGTCGATGAGGTCGGCCGGCGGGAAGTGCACGCTCTGCATGGTGTCGGAGCTGTAGCCGCGGGCGACGGCGCGCTGCTGGGGCAGCACCGGGGAGATGCGGCAGCCCTCGGGGTGGGAGGTCACCGTGCTGTGCATCAGCTGGCCCCCGTAGTAGAAGGAGATCATCATCTGGGAGAACACTGTTGGGGGTGAGAGAGAGAGAGAGAGAGAGAGAGAGAGAGAGAGAGAGAGAGAGAGAGAGAGAGAGAGAGAGAGAGAGAGAGAGAGAGAGAGAGAGAGAGAGAGAGAGAGAGAGAGAGAGGTAATTGACACAGATCTATCATTAAATCAGTTTCAATTAAGTCAAATTGGTGAATTACATTACAATCTCAAATAAAAAAATATTCAGATCCATTTTGATGTTTACTTTTTGCTATCAACCATGGTAGAAACCACCATACCCGGTGTGATGTTAATGGACATGTTTTGTAATGCAACATCATTTAAATACCTGAGCTGAACCTGGCAGGTAAGGGAGTGTGGTGCAACGGAAAGACTGTTGGATGCAGAGAAGCAGGGGAACAAACGCAGAAGAACACTGTTACTGTGGACGTATTCCACAAGTCTATTCGCGCCACATCATCAGAAAGCTAATGCCTTTCTGACCATGTCTCACAAAGAAATTATCGTCTTGGTCAGCAGTGCGACAGGATGTTAGCCAATTCCTCCATTGCAGAATTCATTGGTCAAGTAAACAACTGTGTGTGTTTGGCCGTGTCATTGAGCTTTTCGCTGCGGTTACTTTTCAGACACTTGGGTTTAACTTCCTCGAAAAGTGAACTAAAGGAAACTAATCTAAAGATAGAGGATGGGAAGATTATATGATAGTCCATGATGTTTGCATTTGTGTGTGTGTGTGTGTGTGTGTGTGTGTGTGTGTGTGTGTGTGTGTGTGTGTGTGTGTGTGTGTGTGTGTGTGTGTTTTTGCATGCGTGAGTGTGTTTGTGTGTGTGTGTATGTGGTGCATGTGACTGGTGTGATCCCTTACCGGGTATGCTGCCATGTGACCAGTACTCAGGGCTGGCTTGGACGTTAAAGCCATCCTCCTGGGGAGAGTAGCTTCTCTTGATGGCTGAGGGGTAGTCGTCAGTGGAGGCCTGCAGGCCAAGGATAAACGGCCTTTAGAGTTTGTAATTGAATTGTGAGGAGGACATTTAAGTGACAAGAGATAGTGGTGAGATTGTGGAAAGGAAAAGAGAAGATAGGGGGAGTGAAGTGAGGACGGGGTTGTCGGGCAGCGTGTGTGTGTGCGTGTGCGTGTGCGCGTGCGTGCGTGCGTGCGTGCGTGCGTGCGTGCGTGCGTGCGTGCGTGCGCGTGTGTGTGTGTGTGTGTGTGTGTGTGTGTGTGTGTGTGTGTGTGTGTGTGTGTGTGCGCGTGCGTGCGTGTGTGTGGGGGGAAACCCTCACCACTTTGATCAACTCCTCTAGCTCTGCAGAGCTGCAGTCTAAGTCAGCGATGTCGCCAGCTGTCGTGACCATCGCTGTGGTTTTACCGACTGGACAAGAGAACACAATCTGTTAGTCTCAACGCCAGTCTTGTTAGTCTCACTTTTACAACGCACACTTTTACAATGCAATGGGTGCATCATGCACGGTGTTGATTATAGGATAAAGGTTACCACTGGTCATGGGTGATGCTCGGAGGGAACACATTATGAAAACATGATCCAACGGTAGGGGTATTAGTATTAAACCCTATGAAACTATACTTGTATGCATGGGTAAGCTGCTGACTCCTTTCACTAGTTTGCTAACCAACCATGTAGGCAATATGCCTGTAGTAGCAAAGCAGGGTGATTCAAACCAGCAATCCCATGCTACATGTCCTTCTCTGTCTCTTTCAACACGCTTCTCTTTCAACAAGCACATACATATATATATATATATATATATATATATATATATATATATATAGATAGTACGTTTTCATGAAATATTTCAACCCCAAACTCACGCTTCTGTTCCTCTTCAGGGACAATGCGGTAGACCTTGTAGGGCTCTGAGATGTCCAGTTGTGACCTGTCCGTCACCTCCTCAAAGTCCGGGCTCTTGTTCAGGGCACAGCGGAGCCTAGTTTTCCAGGTAGCAGGCTCAGCCTTCTCCCCCTCTTTAAACTTGCCCTTAAACACAGCCCAGGCCTGGAGGAGAGAAGAAAAGACATAAAGAAACAAGAATCATCAGAACCAGAAAATTCGATATCAGTTTAAAATCAAAATATAAAGATAATGGAAAACACATGAAGTAATCATTTTCGATTTAAATAGTTTTTGACAGGTGGTTGTTCAAACATTATTTCAGTATTTGAATGCTCCAGACAGTGATCTTCCTATCCTGCAAGTCAAATGTTAAACTGAATTGGTTGGGTACAGTTCACTGTGCCAACACCATTTATAACACAGTAAATAAACTAACTTGATGTGCAATGTCTATATTTTAAGACTTTGTAGCGCTTCCGTAGTATTTGCTCAAGGCCTATCTGTTTCAAGGTGAGGTAATAATTTTCAATTTTACGCTTGATTATCCTGTGCCAATGGAGAGCCATGAGCAAAGCTCTTTTCTAATGTGTAAAGCTTTTGAAATATAGCCAATAACCAATACAATACAATACACTAATACAATCAATGAATGCTTTATATTTAACCATTAAATCGGCTCTGTTATACATTTTTATAATAAGCTATGGAAAAGTTGTGTGAAAAAGCAACATCATGTTTTCTTTATTTTAAATATGCCTGCCTATAATATCAGATTGAGGGCCAGGCAGTAGACGAAAGAGGGCCATCAAGTTTTAGTTAGTATACGTTTGGATTGTCTGCTTAGGTACCTGTGGGTGGACATGCATAGCCTATGATGAAAATAAGGCCTGCATAAAAAGTTTCAAAATGTAATAAGGCATCATCGAACCTTGAAGATGGAAGCATCGACCTCTTGGTTATAATCCTGCTTCCCAGCATGCTTCCATGGGATGCGGAACATGGTGAGGCTGTCATCCTCCCACTCAAGCCCCGAGTACTGTCCGCTCTTGATCTGCTCAATCAACCACTGCTTCAGTCTTCGTCCTCCCGTGTTCGACATCTTGACCTAGGAATACAACGTCGTGGAGTTATTATAATATTTTTTTTTTGTTACTGACAGCTGGCATAAATAAAATCCTCTTCATGCCTTTCGAAAGGAAAGTATTGCACTTAATTGTTAAACCATATTATGCCAGCTGTCCTGTAACAATTGACTATCAATCTCAATCAATCACAGCAATGTGGTGAAAAAGGTGAAGGTGAAACTACACTAAAACTCAAATCGAAATAATAAATCCAACGGGTTTTCAACTTACTTTATACCCACGAATTATTTCCAGCTCCAGACAGATGACACCTTTAACCTCATTTAATGGAATGGGCTTTATTTCAAACTGTCGATCAATGTATGAGCTGCGTGATAACCTATTCAGCAAGACGATTGGCTGACTGTCACAAATTATATCCAATGAGGAGCGACTAAATACACTAGGACCGCCCCTTTCCGGATCAATTCATTCTTTCTTTTAACAACACAAATTTACAAGAAATCACTTGGAAGATATGATATCGACTGTTGCCTCCCACGCGGAAAGTTTGTCAGTATATATAATCCAGGTGTACAAGATCATGATATAATATTATCACCAATCATCCTTTTATACATTGCCATAAACGATCTTCTGGACTTTTCCACACTATAAACCTATAATGAGAGCTTTTATTGTCCTACTGCTACCCATGCCAACGCTTACGAACACCAACTTACTACACAGAGGCTACTGACTATATCATTTACTATACCGATAATTATGAACATGCTCATCAAATTATTATAAGTCAATAAATGTTTACATTTCACCAGGCAATAAACAGGGTCATCATAATAATGCCAAAGCGTCAACTGTACGTGATCCCACTCAGTGCTGTAGAGTTCCTTAAGAATTTAACAATAAAGTGAGGCAAAAAAAATTATGCACATAAAGAAACTGGGATTGATGTTACGGTGAGGGGCATTCGATTTCAAACTGTATGGAATACAAACCTATATTGGGAAGAAAGCGAAAGCACATCACATGATCCCTCCTGGGACTCGGAACAAGGCCAACCCGCTCATATTTACTTTGCTCAAATCAAATATTGATTTAGCATACACTAACTTTACTGACACACACGCAGGCAGGCTCTCAAACACATACAGCTACTGGGAAATTAACATCGAACCCAAAGAATAAAAACCAGCAGATTAGGATTGAATATTTTATATTTGTAATAACTTTTGTCAATAGCATTTTTTAATAAAAGCTTGAATTTTTTCTAATAGAAAAAATAAAAAAGCAAATTGAACCACAATTTTTTCAACAAATTACTTTATACAATTAAAATACACAATCAGGACAATTTGAAAGGCTCTGGAAAACAAATATCCATTGTTACTAATCCCTTAGAAACAGTGTTCAGCTCCTTTTGAACATCAGCACAATTAAAAGCTTTTTGAAGGATTATATCACTTTAAAGCACAACGAAGAGAAGACAGATAAACTTTGAACGGAATGTATGTTAAACCTTTAACGATGAGGTTTAAAGGCCTATGATGAGGTCCTTATATATATATAAACAAGTATATAAGGTTGAAGAGTAAGGCTTTGGTCAGTTTTCATGTTGGTCGAAATCGACTTCCTGGTTTTTTTAAGCTACCACAAAACACGGGGCTCATACGCAGTCCGCACTGTTGTCCCTCAAAGCGTTCAGGTTACCCGTCTTAATCCTGAACGTGGTTCCTGGCGGCCCCTCCGTGATGGCAGGGGCCAGAGGATCAGCTCCTGGCGCCGCTGGGCCCTTCGCCCTCGTCGATGGGGTCACTGGCCAGAGAGGGGCCAGCTGTGTCGTCCTTCCTCCAGCTGTGGTCCGGCGTGGCCCTCCCCGCCGCCGCCGGCCGCCGCTGCTCTGCTAGCTGCAGCAGCGCTCCCACCTGCTCCTCGTCCTGAGCCGGGCCGGGCTGGAGGCTGTCCCGCAGCCAAGCCCGGTACTGGGGGCCGCAGGGTGGTCGGTATGGAGGAACATGCCGTTACTTTTACAATCCATAAACCGTATTACTCAAACCGATGGGTACAATGATAATTATTATTTGTTACATAATAAATGTATGAATTGATTAGTTCATACTGAAATGGAAGTTTTAGTTTTTTTTTTTGGAGATTTAGCAGAGATACATATATTTGGCGTACTACAATGTAATAACCTATAGATAAAATCTGCATTATGACTAAATTCAATGAAATGACAAGGATACATATTCGATATTGCATGATTGAAGGGGGTCGTTTTGTATCCTTTTTGAGATGGAAAAAGAAAAAAAGAAAGCACCCATCGCCCTGTTTTTGTTCATGTGCCCATTATAGATAGCAACATCTTGTAGCTGCTGGACACGCTTTTACTTTGAAACACACAGATTTGTGGCTCTAAAATGAACATAAAGGCATATCATATTAACATTGGTGAAAATTGCTTACATTCAGCCCGATAGTGTTGTCTCAGCCAGTCAACAGGGTACAAAATACGAGCTATGTTGGGTCTGTGAATATATATTCTGCCAGTATGACTAAACCCTAAAAAAGCCAACCAAAGCCAGCTGATTTCCCCACAGATTGTCAGAAATCGTGCCGCTACATCTACCCAACAGCAAAAACTGAAGTTATGATGCAAGGTGGTGACCGCCACACTGAACACGTGACAGTTAATGCAATCCCAGCAAATCCCCTCCAGTTCCCTTTGCTCGCTGAGACAACTCGGCCAGCAGCTATTTACCATGTTTAATTGGTATTGTGACACAAGTGAGTCACTTGTGTCAAAGTGATTCTAATCTATTTTATTTAAATGTACAATTTATAGCATGGGTGAATTAAGCATAATTTACTGTAGAACAATGGATTAAGCGGTATTTTCAAGTGCCCATATTATTTGCAAATATTATTTGCTATTTTTCATTCATGAACAATGCAAGGTTATGTATTGTATTCACTTGAGATTTGCCCTTGTTTTTCTGAATTAACAAGTTTATTATCTCAGAATTATGAGGAAAGATTTCATGGCAAAAAATGTTTTTCTGAATAACGAGATACCTCAAAATCGCAGGATAAGCAGTGCACTCATTCAGCTAAGAGCTCAATTTCATAGAAGCCAACATGTCCTGCCTGTTTAAGCAAGTTTTATTTTGGTTTATTTTTTAGACAATAGGATATCAACCCCCTACCTTAAGTTACCTTTGGAGGGTAAGGCTGATTAGCAGAAGCAACCATACTTCATGCAGTCTCATTCATCCAGAAAAACAGAGCAGATATTTTTTTATCCATTAAACTTTTCTCTGAATGCTGAGATAATTACGACGTTAATTCAGAAAAACAAGAGCAGAATTCATTTTCTCAAGTGAATGCCTTAGGCTTCCGTAATTATAGTGTGCACGTGGTATCAATATGAATAAGCACGTAACTCTTCAAAGTGAAAGTAGAACCACTGAACGCTCAGCCGTAGGGGTGTAACGATTCACGATAAGAATCTGTAACCGGTTGATTACCACAGAAGCGACTACATTGATACATGGGCTCCTGAATCGATTTAAAATGACCAAGAATAGGTCGATGCGCAGATTTAAACGTTGCGAATCGGTTGAATGAAGCTTGAGCCTGATATCAAAGGGTAATTCCGGTGTAAAATGGATTTGGGATTTGTTTTGTATGATAACGAGTTGAAACTTTCGTTTTGGAGCACAAAAAACGCACATAGACGCTTTCTTCAGTTGGCTGTTTTAAGCCGATTCTATCAAAACGCTATAAACTTGGAACGATGGGGGCACTGGTTATGGTAAAAACTAAATCGCTAATTTAAACCACTTAAAAGGCTAAAAGTAGCCCGACAATTCTTTGGTAGTATAATAAGGGTCTTAACATATAAAACAAGGCCTTGAGAACTTTGTAAGTATACAGATTGTTTATTAAAAAGGACATTTTATACACACAATACCATCAGTAGATCACCCGTCTACGCCATTTTGTTTTTAAGACTCGATAAGTAGATTGGAGAACACAGAGCTTGCGTGTTGCTGACGGATGTCACAATCTCTGTGTTCGTCAATCTACCTATCGATCCTTAAAAACAAAATGGCATCGACATTTATAGCGTTTCGATAGAATCGGCTAAAAAACAGCCAACTGAAGAAAGCGTCTATATGCGGTTGTTGTGCTCCAAAACGAACGTTTAAACTCAACAAAACATATCCCAAACCCATTTTACACCGGAATTACCCTTTAAGACAGCATTGTCCACTCATTTCATTCCATTTCCATACGGATCTGAAAAAAAATATTTAAGGAAGTGGGCGGATCCGTGTGTGTGTTTGCGCGCGTCTCTGCATCTCCCTAACATGGAACAACTGTCCGGAGTTGTGTGCAAGCGAAAATCAGCCATATTAAAAATAGAACAATGCAACATGTCCGAAAACAGTGAAATGATATTCGGTGCACCAGCGAATCGGAAATCAAACGTGTGGAACACCTTTGGGTTTTCTAAGAAGGAGGGGAATATTGACAAAAGCCTCGCTCCTCGTTAATTTGTGTTTTCTTCGACCAATCACATTGCTACAAATTAATTATTTTTATCGACCAATCAGTTCGCTCCAATTCTTAGAGCAATCTGATTGGTTGAAAAATTTATATTTTGTGTACCATAGCCATGTAACTCGAGATGTGCCAGCATGCTTGCGAGGCATGAATAAAGGATCACCGGTGAGGTTTAGGACCCTGCCGCAAACCGATGATTCCTATTGGCCGATGTACCGCTGTCGGTGATGACCCATTTCAGTCATTCATTCATTCATTCACTGTGTGGCGCGTGTACCTCAGAGACGCTGGTCGTCTGGTACTCCTGCAGCTGCTGCTGGAAGCCCGCGTTTGGACCCACAAAGGGGCGGACGGCTTTCACGGCGGTCAGGCACTCCTCCCAGCCATAGGGTGTGACCGTCATCAGGTAGGCGACCACTACGGTGGTGCTGCGCGACACACCTGCCAAGCTGGGGGAAGAGTACGGTATCCACATGAGACGAGTGAGGGGGATGGGTTGGTTGGACCCTGAAAAGCCGTACTTTGATAATGGGGAGACTTACCAGTGAACCAGACAAGAGCCCCCTTTTAGCCGACACTCATGGATGAAGGCGATGCACTCTTTAAAATACTGTGACCTGAAAACATGAACAATTAGCATGGAGATAAGGCACACATACGCATGCACACACATACATACAAACAGGCACAGATACAACCACACACACACACACACACACACACACACACACACACACACACACACACACACACACACACACACACACACACACACACACACACACACACACACACACACACACACACACACACACACACACACATGTATATTTAGGTATTATTGTGGTCAGTACTGATTTCGAACAAGAAAATCCCTTTTTTGCCAGGTGTTTGAATTAAAAGTGGAGCCTGGAGGATATTTCAGGTTAGAGATTATAGGATATGAAAGAGAACAGAATGAACTGAAACCCTAGAGCCCACCCCCGACTAAGCATCAGCCACATCTCTCTGCATCCTAAAGTGAACACGGCTTCTGGTGAGAGGGGGCCCGCTTTGTTTGGGTTATTTTCAAAATAAGTGCATGTATTCTGCTTTATTTGACTTCAGAAAGACTAAGGTTAGTTCCAATCAAAATAAAACCAATAAGTATCCAGTTGCACTATGAATACCTAAATAAGGAAAAAACATATATTCCTAATGGATATAATAATTGCATCTTGACACAAGCTATAACATAAGCTAGAAGAATCACGTGCGTGCATATCTTGACAAGACAATACACAGAAGAGACAAAACAAAAATCTGTTCTTCATGGAAAGGCCAGCGCGTGGCTACCAGGAAACACTGGCGGTGCATTGCACAATGAAGAAGCTCATGGCAGCTAGGCCTGTCTCCTGGGGAGTACCGACTGGTTACTCAACAGCCAACAGACTTGTGCTAAAATAGATGAGACGCTGCCCTTCTTCCTTCTTCCTGCCATCCAACTCCAACCTCTTCTAAAGATGTCCTCTCAGCACTTAAATCCGTCTTTCTGCCTAGAGGCTTCCGGCCATCTCGTTTCATTTGAAGAATACTGAATCTGGCGTGCGCGATATCAGGTTGTGACTGGCCGACGTGAACGTATTCCAGGAGGCTCCGATTGCCAGCTAATCATGTCCACGATGCTTTTACTCAGCAGCCATGAGCCTTCTGGCTGTGTGACTGGCTCTATCCTGTTCACATAGAGTGTGAATGTTTAATCATGCATGACAGAGGGATGATATTTAGTCAAAACATGAAATGCCATTATGAAGCAGTTCTTGTTTAAGGACGCCTTAAAGTAGACTGAGGACCCTTAAATCATTCTAACAGGTACCACAATCACCATCACAAATGCACAGGGCTCAGCCAAATTAGCCTTGCTGAATAAAGGCGATAAACAAGTTCAATAATGACCCAGCAAATAGCAGCAAAACACCATCAAATATTAGAAATTGTACATATTTATGAACAGAGATTGAAAATCCGAACCTACAGAGTGGTTACAAAGCTAAAACTCTAAAAGTCTAGGTTTGTGGTGACAAATGAAGAGAGGGCCGCAAATGTGGCAGCACCTCCTTATCTGATGTGGCAAGGTTGACTGTTTACATATCTATTTAGCCGTGGGCTGTAGCTTTGGATAACCCCGAAATGATAGTGACAAAGACCGTCGCGCAACACGTTTAAACCTGTGGAAGATTGGAGATTGTTGGAGATTAAGATAAAGGGCCTCTAAACCCAGCCAAAACAATTGCTGAAACTCCACATGAAACAAGGGGATGGACCCAACCCGAGGATGTCGTCATGACGACAACACGCTGTCAGTTGGTCTCAGCCCTCCAATCAGTCACCCCAGAGATTGTGACAGAGGGGTTTTATTACGGTCCTGGGTGGTCGGAGGCCACAGCCAGATGGCACTGCAGGGTTTCCTTCCTCTGCTGCCTGAGGGAACACTCCTTGATTGCGACAGGAGGTCAGACACCCCGCAACCCGGCCCAATCAGCGACGTCCAACCGACTAGCCCAAACCTCAATCCTCATTAGCCTCCGGTCGACCCAAGTCGGTTCCCCGCGCTGCGACTTGCCGGTGCGCCTCACACCCTACGGCGCGCTGGTGCACTCAAGAGTGGACGTAGAGGTGGGTCAAATCCCTTGGAAGCCTCAGCCTCTTCCCCCGTCTTTGGCATCACACCCTGTAGATCTAATCGTTCTCTCTTGAGATCATGCTAGCTGATCGCTAGATGCAAAAATAAAAGTTTAAGCTAAATAAGTCGGTAATGGAAGTTCAAAGGAGCTGTTCTGATATAGCATGTGCCGCCTTAAAATGGTTAAGGGATTGTTTCATGGATGAGCATTGCTCAGGTGTCTTAAACAACCCAAAATGAGATGGTGCTATAAAGTATCAATACACACATGTTAGTTCTGTTGCAAAAAGCAGCAGCCAAGGAACTGATTGGGCATGGGAGCGTGACCTCTTGTCACCATGACCTCCACAACAAGAGCCATGAGCCATGGGTGGAGGAACAACTCATAATTATTTCAACAGCGTGTGTCATCTCCTAAAATGACACACACACACACACACACGTGTGCGCATTCTCAAACACACGCACACTTTAGGGACTTTGATTATGATGGTATGTACGTACGTATTAATAGGATTAAAAAATGGTTGGCAACCAAATCAATGATTCAACAACAACACAACCAAAAAACACAATTTTATTTAGGGTGAGCTTTTTTCATTGATTTCCTAACTGTCGACGTATCTTATGGAATCGTGACTAATGGAACCGTTGGTCCTGGGCTGTTGTCACGCCCTGGAACCACAGCCAAATGTCCTTCAACCAAATTGGTGGTGGAACCAAGGTGGTTCCACAACCAACTAAACCAACTAAACGACATCTGTTGTTAAAAAACATTTCATTGGTCATTAATCTCTACAACAATAATCAAATTGACTGATTAAATGCATCCCTTTCCGAGGATTATTTTTATTGTTTGTGTGTGTGCGTGTTGAGTGTGCCTGCAGTGCAGTGTGTGCATGCTTGCTGAAGATGTGTGTGTGTGTGTGTGTGTGTGTGTGTGTGTGTGTGTGTGTGTGTGTGTTTACCCACAGGTTCTGGCTGGATGCATCAGCTGCATTTATACATAGGTAGGTCTTATCCTGGAACAAGAATAGAACAAGAGAGGCAAAGAACTTAAATTAAACACTTTTTGTTTAATAGTTAAGTCGCTTGACTACAAACTAGGAGGGTAGAAGGTGTACTCATTACGAATATTGACTGACTAATGGTCGGACTAATACGACTACATAAAAAAATGCAAGCTACGTTTACAACAACCAAGGTCGAAGATAGTGATGCGTACTTCATATTTAATGAAAAAATTGACCATATGATAAGAGATTTTATGGAACACAGTGCCATTGAGTCCATCATTGTAAATGCAAAATAGCTTCATCTAAGAACAAAGACCACAGCACTTTTATAAATGAATCATCACTACCCCCAAGTGGCTATCAATACTCATTACAACTATCCGATTATTGACAGCCTATGGCCAGTTCACTTGAAACATCTAAAAAGAAGAGGTAAAAAGGTTCACCTTCCTAAAAATAGAATAATGTTCTGCAGAGGACAAGGTTTTGACACTTGGCGCTATGCCTCACGAGATGAGACCTCTCACCTCCAACACAGGCTTGGCATTGTTGTACACCGATAGGATATGGGTGATGCCATTCTGAGACAGGCTCCCTCTGTTTTCTGAATCTGGGAGTGGAACGGGAGACAGAGAGAGAGACAGAGAGAGACAGAGACAGAGAGAGAGACAGACACAGAGAGAGAGAGAGAGAGAGAGAGAGAGAGAGAGAGAGAGAGAGAGAGAGAGAGAGACACACCCACACACACACACACACAAAGACATAATGAGAGACAGCGAGACCCAGAGAGACAGAGAAAGAGACACAGAGACAGAGCAAGAGACAGAGACAGATAGAGAGAGACAGAGACACATACAAACAGACAGACAGACAGACAGACAGACAGACAGACAGACAGGCAGACAGATACACAGACAGCGAGAGATCAACTTTAGTACTTTAGCAAATTCCACAACGGTTAATAAAGACTTTTCCAACACCCAGATGACCATATGAGTGCCTCTTTGGGGTCGGGGGGGGGGGGGGGGCTTACTGGAGTGTTGATTACTAGAGATCTATTCTCAGCCTCAGTGCATAGGCCCCCGTATACGGTATGGTTGAGGTGGATCCAGGACAAAGTATGGAACGCTATGGTTTTGGTCACTGGATTCCTTTAGCCCTCTTCAGTGGCCGTTCTGGGGGTGGGGTCACAGGGCCCCTGGCCCCTGCTGAAATCTGATTGGCCCCTGACGTGCCCCCCCCCCCCCCCCCCCCCCTCAACAACCCAGCGCAAGGCCGATACTGCCCCTGAATGTAGCATGTGGCCCCTTAATGGCCCCTGTTTCAGAAAAATCCTAGAACCGCCACTGGCTCTGTTCTTGTGTACTGTGACGTAGGTGGGCTACTAATAATTCAGACAGTCCTCAAACAGAACATGAAAGTCAAAGAGCTGTCTGCGATAGTCCTATCAAATGACATTTGAGATAAGTAACAGCTGTGATTTGTGATTGAATCGGAAACATCGACCCTAATGATGCAAACGTTACATTTGGAACATATTGTCCAAGTTTGAGAAGTTGTTTGGGATGTTACTGTTGTCGCACAAACATTACTTATTATTATACAAATAAAAACTGTAACCCGTGCATAAGAACTTGACCTTATTTATCACTAGCACGTCCATAGTTTTTACATTCCTACAATACGGCCTTTTAAGTATAATCTATAAGCATAACCTGTTTATCATCTAAAAACATTTAAAACCTGCTTAATACAAATAAAAACACTTAAAGTTTAATCTGCTTTTCTTACCTCTAATGTTTCCCAAGTAGAGTCCATCAACCACCTGTTAAAAAGCCGTTGCAGTCATATTAGGTTACTGTAGTAACGTGACTCCTCATACAGTGCATACCCATAAGCGTTGGAGCTCTAGCTGTGCCTGTGATACAAGGCACTGCTAACTCCATAAACTGGGTTTAGCTTGCTATACTGGCAAAGTCCAGAATGGGCTTAAAGATTTAACGTCCAGGGTCAGGTCTGTGCCAAGAAATAATACTAAGGCCAGAAGTGATGAGGCAAGTTTATAAGGGCAAGGAGGCGTGATTATAAGGGCAATGTGCTAATCAACGGTTGGTAAGGTGTTTTTAATTGAGAATTTGAGAGACATTCCTTAATAGCTTGTATACAACTGTAAACTTAAATTATATAAGTATTAAAACCAAACCAAATCCAGATCTTTACTTATACCAATATCATAATTCATATGCATACATTTCACCTGCTCTACATATTGATAAAGGCTGGACTAGTGACTAGATTTGGCAGTGCCCGATAAGGTTGGCATTTATGCAGACGCAGTGTCTGGTCAGGGGGACGGGGAGTAAAATGGCATGTCCTGTAACATCCAGAAATAAATATTGATAACATTTCTTGTTTTAGGAACATAAAACACTTTTTCTTCTCATTTGCCTATTTACTTGGGCCACATGATTCACCTCCTGAAATTGAGTATTTAGGTCCTGTAGGGTAAATAGTACACATTTAGCCTGGCATGACCTTATGGTCGGCCATGTTTTTTCGTGAGTCAACACATCAACGCGACGAAGTAATTGTAACACATTGCCCTCACAATGTGGTGGAACTTCACACGTTACTCAGCATTTACATAACATGTGTTACTAGTCTACTCGCTGCACGACAGCCTAACGTCACGTGATTGATAATAAACCCAAGCCCTCGGGTCCAGGCGACCACAAAGTTTACTTCACGTCACTTGCGATCAAAACATGTGTGGAATACACAAATCCTACCTTGTTCATGCCATTACCCATGTCGACTTCCCAGCGGGGACCCTTCTGTGTTCTGTGCACCGTTGTTGTGGCAATGTATTGCTTGCAAACCTCGATTTTTGCAACAGCAATTCGACCTTTGACGTGGGGAATGCTATCTATTATTGACCCACTGCTGTCTATGTGTTTTGCAAAGCCATTATGCCGTGCAAGCACTCACAATAAACAATATTATGGACAGAGTAGTTCCGTTGCATTGGTCTTCCGGGTACTTTTTGAACGAATCCAGGCGCCGATTCATCCGGTAAGTGACATCACGGCAACAGTGAGATCATTACAGGTTCCGCTTTCATAATCAATATTAGTTACGTACTTAAATTTCTACATTATCCAGCATTTTAATGATATGATTGAAAAAAAATAAGAATTTCTTCTTGAAAGATTTGTTTAGACACTGAGTTGGGGTAAGCCTAGTAACCCGACGGTATTTTTTTTTTTTTTAATCATACAAAAGAATATCAGTTCTACATTGAGCTTCTTCTAACATGCTAAATATTACTTTCACTTAAAACACTGATCGTAGTGCAAATATGTATGCATGTCATTTTCCATTTGTACAATTGTGATCAAATATAAATAGAGAACAATTTGTTGTATTCTATATGCATACCCTATATGTAAAGTAAAGTGGCCACAATTGACTTGACAACATATCTTGGGGAAACATAGGAACTTTTATTCTCATCTCTAAAATACATAACGACCGTAAGAGGAAGAGGCCTTCCAGAATGCAGAGTCTGAGGTAATTTGAACAATTGATAAATACAGAGATATCTGTTTGGACATTTCCTTGTGTCGTTTGTCGTCTTATTTTATAGGGTGGCGGTGATTGATGGTCCCCTTGGGCGATTTACTTCTTCCATTGCTTGTTCTCGTAGTCCCACTGGGAAGAGAAGCCCTCCACTGGGTTGACCCTCATGTCAAGCATCCTCTGAAGCTCCTTCTCCTTCCACTCTTTTTCAAAAGTGTGAGGCACCGGGCCGTACACTGTGGAGAAAACAATGGTCAGCACCACTCAAAAACAGCAGACTCACAGTACAGGAGGCCACGGATACAGCGGCCATTTCTGCAAGAGACGATGCTCAATACAAATCCATTGTTGCTCTTTTGATGAGGCTTGACTCAACAGTGATTGAACTCAATATTTAAACTAGAGGACGAGGCTTACTAGGGTATACACATACACAACACTCAAAAGAGAGAATTTCAACTAGCGATGGGCAACGATCGTCGAATAGTCACGTAGAATATCAAATAATGAAGGTGACTATCGTTATTTATTACACGGCTCATCTCAATGCTGTTGAACATTTCGTTCACTTGCATGGGCCTTCACAACTTCCGGTGGTGAATAATTCACCGTTGCTAAGCATATAATGACCGCTGTCAAGGAAAGTTGATTTTTTTCTTCTATTGTATCACTCCGGAAGTAGTCTGGTAACTTATCAACCCCAGCGTCCTCGGTTGCTAAGCCACGTCAATGTCTTATTGGCGGACTATTTCTCTGCTGATCAACACTACGAATGCTGGTAACAAATAAATTGTAAAAAGACACAACGTGTGAAGTTAATTTGGGAGTTTGAGTGTTGATGGCGCAGTTGTTGAAATAAACAGATTGATATCATACAAATCATAGAAGCCTCTCCCTGTGTCATTGTGTGTGCATGTATACGAGGCGCGTTTGTGCGATCGGGGTACTTGATTCAACGATTTTCGAATATTATTCGAATACTTCTCAGCAAATATCGAATAGTATTTTTGCCAGAAATGCACATCCCTTATTTCAACCAATCCGCATCACACCTTGGACGTGGTACATTCGTCAATTATTAGATCAATTCGATCTAAAGCTTTATTTGTCCCACAGGTTGCCATATTAGAAAATTGTCTTTGAATGAAGGCAGTCTGTTCTCTAATTGTGTCTTATCAAGTCTTATCAATGACTCAATAATTTTTAATCACAAGTCTTATCAATGACTAAATTGTTTTTGATACACACCGAACTTCCTCTGCCACAGAACCACCAGGCCGGTCAAGCCGAAGAAGAAGAACATCCCCGCGACCACCGACTTCCACTGTGCACTGCCCTGGTTCATCTCAGCAAAGCTCTGATTGAAGCTGATGCGGTACACTGTCAACATTGCACACAAAAACCCATCAACTCATTTATAACAAAACCCATTTTCGTGCACCTCATTGTTGACATTGAAACTTACAAACATCAAATCATCAGAACATCATGCTTTTGTAATGGTTGTGTTTATGACAATAAACCATCTTGAATGGCCTTGAATCTTGAATCAACCATGAAACACATAGGGTTGGATGGGCAGTCTTACGTGCGATCTTCTCCTCATTGGAGAGCGTGGCCCAGGAGCCCTTCTCCTTCTCCTTCAGGGACTTCTGCTCCGAGCTCAGGTCCTGCACATAGCGGATCTCCGGCAGAGGGTTCTCCCGCCGGTCGAAGTAGGCCGGCAGGGCATAGTCATCTACCTTCGCGACTCCTGCATGGCGGGGAGAATACTAAAGGAGTCAGGTTCGGCTAACTAGCTATAGTCATTCTATCAAATGTGTATTGATTTAGTAATAAGGAAAATACTTTTGAAAAAAAATGGATCTAATAAAAATCTGGCTGGTGCACACCCACACTGAAATCAGTTATTTGAATTATTTAAAAAAAAAAAAAAAGCAAAAGATCAGAAGGATATTGGAAAGGTCATCACCTTTCATAGCTGTCAAATGCCTATCTTGCCCCAGTACCCTTCAGTTTTTAAAACAGCCACCAGCATTTTGTCATTGAACATTTTAGTGCAAAGGGGTTGCTATCTTTTGGTTGCAAGTTCTTCAACTCAAAAGTTAGGAAGACCCAGGACAAGTTAGGAAAATCATATGGAAAGCAGTGACCTACCATGTCCCCCACGTACACAGACCGATGTGGAAATGGCACGTCTGCCAACAAGACGAAGGGCTCTGGCGGCCAGCATTCTGTTAAATTAGATTATATGAAGTAGGGTTATCTTCTTGGGCCCATTCAGAATGTACACAACTTGGAAAATTGTATTAAAACTAGACAAGTTTGCATAATAAATATATATTGTTTGCAGTAAGACAATAGATTTTAGGTAAACGACTATGTAATACACTTCTGACGAGGAATACATTCCTAATTGATCCACTTAGCCATGAAACAACATTATAGCTGTCAAAATCCAATTACAATTAAATAAACGTGGGGTGCATACTGCAGCAATGACTGTCCGACCAAATAGTAAAGCGACTAGTTCGTCCCTCAGACTGTCTCTACAGCGATACATGGATCAATCAACTCAATGTTTCGCAAATGTTACCTCATATTGTGCAGCAGTATATACTAACATAGCCCACGCGAATTCCGTCTAAACGATATATACCTGTACAGTGCAGCTAGGCTATCGGATAGCACAAGGTCACAGCGCCCGGTGCAAAACCAGCGCTAAACCACTGGTTCGTCAGGGTGGAACGATCTCTATTTTAACCTAAAGGCTTAGAGGACTAGGTCAGCGTTAAACAGGGCCCCTGGACCATCAACCCTACACGATGCACCACCATATATACCCCGGTCCCCGCTCCGGATGATAGCCGTGTGCTAACCAGAACTAGCCTCGACTGTAACCCAGCCGCTACTCTTCCTCCTCCGCCCTAGTCAATGTCAAACATCACTAATCGCTTCTGGTCAAACCCACTCGTTCCGCATCCACTGAGTGATCAGCTAATACATCCTTCGCTGTGATAAACACCGTGAACGTAGTTCGCAGTACATTTCGAGAAGTATATAGTTGAGGGAATAAACAACCTACTGTGCCGTTGTTGCTTGCTTTCGCGTTAACCTAACCGTAAAGGGAGTGCGACGGGCAGCGGAAAGCCGTGCAGCTTAACGGGGTGTCATAACTTGGTGCCGTAAATATAAACTGAGTGTCGTGACGTCTTTGCTTTACGGTCGCGCTCACTGGGGGAAGCTGTCGTCACGTCGTTGCTTTACGGTCGCACTGACTGTACCGAGTTGAATCCACCTGTGCCGTCGGTACCGATGCAAAGATTAGATACGGACTGTCGGATTCTCTGATGCTTGTGTTGGATTAGAAGAAGTGAATATTTGTCTGTTTGACTGCGGGCTGTATTTGCACATCTTTGCTGGCCCAACGCTTTCCACCTACCCTGGGATAGAGGGTGTCATATGCACCGGAATGAGATCCAGCTAACGCTAGTAGCCTAATAACGACTTCCACTGCTATTTAGCCCATATATCTGAACTATTCTGCCTGGGACTTTGGGGGTGATTTAAACATGCCGATCATACTGACCACGCAGGCGTACTGTAAAATGCTTTTACACGCTGCCAAATACCCCCACTGCGCCGTGAACGGGTTGCTAGTGGCAGAGAAGACGAAGGATAACAAGAAAGACCCCTCTGCCCCCGTCCTATGTGTTGACTGCGTGCCGCTCTTCCACGGGACTCTGGCTCTTGCGCCCATGCTCGAGGTGGCTCTCACACTGGTAAGTCAATGGATGATGGTCACATTTAAAAGGTTACATCTAAACCAGGCTTTGCTTTGTATGTCTGTCACGTTTATACTTTGGTTGTGAGACTTTTGGTTATGTTCACAGATTGATACTTGGTGCAAAGAGAATCGATATTTCATTGCTGGGTATTATCAAGCCAATGAACGCACCAAGGACTTCAGGTAACAAAGTTTGGAGGTTCATATTGAAAGCAGAACTAGGTATAGTGTTATACTGTGCTTGTCAAAGTGTTTTTATTTTTATTGACAGACCGAACCAGGTTGCTGAAAAAGTTGCTGCCCGGATAGCTGAGAACTTTGGCGAAACAGCCATTGTGATGGTAATAACAACCAGAGGTTTGGATGAATACGAACGAATCTCCCAGATGAGTTATTGGAGTCCTTCTAATTTCGATTTTACTTTTCCTTCAGGTGGATAGCAATAGACTGACAATGAGTTGTTTTGAGCCCATTGTTGTGATATTCGACCACCACGAGAACAAATGGAAGAGCAGAGATGTGAATCAGTAAGTTTCAAGCTAGACAGTGTGACCATCACACCATTGATATCCCCAGTTTTCTGTAAATGATCAGGCGTGACATTTTGGATGTATATCGTTTTCCAATGGAGCCTTTGAGGCACACAATTTACGCCTTTCGCTGACATGTCATTGTATAAGGCATCCAGAAGCTTGCACAGTACTCGAGTGAAAAGGGAAGTTATTGTGCAATCATGTGGATGTGCAATACATACAAATGGCTTCACTTAAAAGTAGGTCTGCTCGATACAAAAAAGATGCTAAAAAAGAAAATGTTAAAATCTAAAATAATGTACAGATATGTATCAAGCTGTTCTGCACAAAAATAGAAATCGCGATCAAAAACTTGATTAATCTCCCAGCCCTACTTAAAGGCGTTGTGTGCTGTGTGTTTCAGGGACTGCTTTGAGGATTGGTGTGAGGCCCAGAAGATCACTTCTTCCTTGCTTGAAGGCCGCTCCTACGAACAGCTGATTGACTTTGACAACCACCTGGACGACCTGAGGAACGACTGGACCAACCCAGTGATAAACAAGTCTGTGTTGGACCTGTGCTAGATCCAAGCCTTGAGCGTATCGGACATGGACAGAGATACTGCCGATACAGCATGCATGATGCTACGCAACGCGTAGCACCGGGAACAAAAAGTACTAAATGCTTAACTTTTCAAAGTCTCTCACGTTGATGGGAGACTTGTGGGAGCATTGATGGCCAAATGTTTCAAGGGCAAGCTCATTGGTACTGTACACACTGTTGGTGTGCTGCCACTCCCTGGAGTATGGGATGCTGAGGGGATTACGGTAGTTTTCTCTCGGAATGAAACTTAACATTTATTTCTTCAATGTTTCCGATTTAGTTTATTTCATAATTGTTTTGCGTAACGAATTTTTAGAAAAGGTAATATATTTTGTCCTGTAATTTCAGGGTTAAGCTGTGGATAAAATGATTGATACTGAATCTTATAAAAACAGTTATAATGGTAATTTACTAAATGCAGATTTATTAATAATGTTAATACATAGGTAATATAGACGGAGCCAGAGAAACTAATTGTCTGTGTCCAATCATAACTGTAATGTCAGAATGACTGTTGGATATGTGTTAATGTCGATGGACTTATGATATGGTTATGAGAACTAAACCATGCAGGATTGATAGATGCTGTATGAAATGTATTTTTTTTTCTATTGCTGTCGGAGAAGGGCTGGTAATCTACGTGTGCAGCTCTGCTCAGTCTTTCTCTCCACAGATATGTCTGTAATCTCTTTGCTCTATTTCATTAAACTTGTTAACTTGTCGACTTGTGAGGTTCCCAGTCAACACCAGTCCAATGAGACGCAGACCGGGGCTAAATTGCACACATTTGGATCTTGGAGGGCAGATCAGAAGAAAGTAATTTCTGAATTCTTCATAGAAATCTTTTAGAGGCTGCAATGTCTCCTTAAAATTGGTGATGAGGATATCTGATCCCTAATTTAAAAAACAGCACATCTGTCTAAAATTGACTTAAAGTCATTCATTTTTAAAGATTTGATAAAAGTTTGATATTTTATCGAGGCAAACATTGAAATTCAGTTTCAGCAACACCTTGCAGCTTAAATATTTTATTTGCATTTATAATATGATACCCTGGGATGTAATAGTATGCAACTCGTCTGAAACTGAATAATAAGACAGTTTTATATTTTATTAATCCTAACTTGTCATTTTGTATTGGCTCATCACTGACAAACAATGGAACATGCACAATGCAGTAATTTGTGCCAACAGTGGGCTTGTTTTGGGGAAATCGAAGGCAGGCGCACCTTACCCAAAATGTATGTCACAGGATCGATGCAATACCCCGAAGTTGTACCTTACTGCCACACTGCTACCATGTGTCCAATTGTTGTTACTGCTACAGACGAATGCGATGGTTTTACCAGATCTCGCGAGAAGTACTAGGTCAAGAGTAGAAATAAAAAGCTGGAGAAGATAATTACTTTATTGCCAAATGGGGACCTATCTCGAGTCACACCCTATTTTGTTATGAAGAGTAAAATAAACATCAAAAATCCTAAATATTAATCGTTGAACGTTCGTTGTTACCTCTGAAATCCTGACACCGCCTCCTTGGAAGTGACGTCACTTGCGCGGGAACATTTGCCGGGGTCTTCCACACAGTTCGTCGCACACTATTTGTTGTTCTATGTTACCACCATGGATCCGACTGAAGTTGAATTTCTGGCAGAAAAGGAGATTGTGAAGATAATCCCAAACTTCAGCCTTGATAAAATATATTTAATTGGTGTAAGTACATTTTACGGTACATTGTTATTGTCAGAACAGCAGAGTCAGAATACTACAACTAGTACAACGTCACTTACGTTGATCGGATCATAATAGGGAGACCACTTCATATTTTGAACCGATAAAAGTAATGCAATTTTGAGTAAGTCAGTGTTAACAGTCAAGCAATGTACAGCGTCTAATCCTAACGTTATATTTGAGATCAGACGCAGTAGAGCATGCCATCGTATTTAACCTTGCATTACAATACAAGGCTCATGGTTACCTTATCTATTGTGTCATGTTTCTGTGTTATCAGGGGGATCTGGGGCCCTTTAATCCTGGCTTACCTGTACAAGTTCCCGTTTGGCTTGCTTTGAATCTGAAGCAGAGACAGAAATGTCGAATATTGCCTCCTCAATGGATGGATGTTGGTAAGATGCACTTGTGTGTTGCTGTGGGCGGGCACACCATTAACGTTAGTGGGGGCGTCATCAGAATGAAAGGGAGTAGGCTACAATCAGTAGTCGACCGGTCAATTAAGCAATCATCTTACTGTTGGCCCTAAGCATTGCCCAATGGAAGAACATATTGGTTACCTCGTCATTTTGTAGTGCTTTTAGACCTACTGCACCACATTTCAAGGATAGTTTACACACACACACGCACAGATACTTGAAACTACATTGTAAAATCCAAGCATCTTATTATATTTGGCAGCAGATGCAAGTAAATCATCATTTGCCAAGAATACGTTTACAATGACATTCTTCATGTGCGGTCCGCAGACAAACTGGAGGAGGTGAGAGAGATGGAGAGGAAAGAGGATTCCTTCACACCGCCTCCCAGCCCGTACTACATGGAACTAACCAAGCTCCTTCTGAACCAGTGAGTAAACCTGAACACACCACCTCGCTACTCGGGTTCTCCCCTGATGTCCTTCCCCTGACTAGTCCCGTGCCTCACTGTATCCATGTTCCTCATGTATTTTGCGTGCAGTGCATCTGACAACATTCCCAAAGCGGATGAGATTCGGACGCTAGTGAAGGACATTTGGGACACGCGCATCGCTAAGCTGCGGCTCTCTGCGGACAGCTTCATCAGCCAGCAGGAGGCCCATGCTAAGGTGAGGAGCCCTCGGTTTTCTTATGGCGTTTAAGTATTGTGTATGTTACTATTACTGTCCTTTTTTAAATAATTCGATATGATTTATATTCACCTTTTCATTATTGCTAAAAACTGCTTGCTATGGTTTAAATGGTGATGTAATCTGGTATACAATCTATTATTTTTGTGCTGGCCAATATTTATGAAAATGTCTAAATTAGGATAATGGTCGTGGGCACAGAGGTAGAGGTTAACCCCAGTCACGTGGTTCTGATCTTCTCCTGTAGCTGGACAACCTGACGCTGATGGAGATCAACACCACGAGGAGCTTCCTCCTCGGCTCGCTCAACTGCATGTTCAAGCTGCGCTCCAACATGCAGCCTGGCACCAGCACGGGGAAAGGCCCCGACTACTGACCGTATGGGACGCTGATGGCTGGGTCGTCTGGGTCTGGCAGCGACATGGCGTGTGAAGAAGTGATATGGATCTGTTCTGAGCTGGTCGGAAACTTGGTTTCTGTTTTTAAAGGGGTGATATTATTATGCCACCGGGTGAGAGTGTGATTAGCCATGACAAGTCGTTTGAAAATCAGCCTTTTTCTGCGTTTTTGTGACATCACAAGTGGGCGTGTCCACCTAGATGTATGCTGGATAGACTAGCAACATTTGCTAGTCCACTGGGTAGGCTGGTAGACTGATCTATCCAGCATACATCTAGGTGGACACACCCACATGTGACGTCACTAAGATTTTCAAACGGCGGTTGTGATGGCTAATCACTCACACCTCGTGGCATAATATCACCCCCTTTAACAACCAGAGGCATAGGGATGGCTACCAACGGGTTGGGTGGTGTTCCCTGGACTGGTTGATAAGGAAGATGCGTCTATCTGCTGTGCAGGATGTAATATGTGGATGATATGCTGTACCTGGACTCAAACATCAGCATGCTTCCATCATGTGCTTGGGTTTCTTTTTTTATGATGGATGCTTTGTGTAGATATTGGAAAATGAATGAATGTTATTTGACTTGTTAAAGCTTCGGTACTGTTGCATCATGTCCGCAAGCAAGTGGATGGCAACAAGTATCAAACAAATAGTTTAATAACATTGAATCTTTGCTAAAATGCTAAATCAATAAATGGAATTTAATAATGGCTATTTGGTTTGTGTGTATTGAACAGCATGCAAACAGAAATGAGAATTCTTGCTTTCTTACAGGGTAATGAGAATCTATTGATTTGACTGCTTAAAATTATATGGAGGGTCTTCGACAAAAGTTTGAAAATTGTTTGGGAACGTCTTACCATAGAGTTGAAGGATCGGACAATTCCTGGATCGCACAACTACCAAAACACACCAGCAAAAAACAAAATGACACTTTGAAATATTTAATTTTTGTCTGAAATCACAGCCATATTCATAAATACCTAATTACTACATTCAACAAAGAATATATTACATTACAAGGAATTCAAACAAGTACATTTTTTTTTGAAAAACAGAATTTCACAGCATCTAGACATCCTCCACTGAGTCGGGGGCTATTGCGCAGCGTGCTTGGACTGAAGATGCAGGAGTATGGAGACGGAGGCAGGTCAGCGGGGGGGGGGGGGGGCGGGTCAGGGGGCGGTGCTTACTGCTCTGCCCGCCGTGCTCATTGGCAGCTCACCTCAACATGAGTGCTCCCGACTAATCTGATAGGCTGTGTGCTCTTTGCTATGTTCTGCTTCATGACATAAAAAAATAAAACAACGTTCGACCGGTCTGAGATAAGGTTGGGCGAGACATGGGTCACAGCGTGGAATCGTGTAAAAAATACCTCTGTTAGTATCGGTAATGTGATATGAAGTGTTCACGATTATGGTTATTAAAAAATAATGGGGGTCCATCGTGGTTTAATCCTGGGAGTCAGAGGTACAGTCCCACGATAGATTACCGACTTGTAGTTCGAATCCCACACCCTTTGACTCTGCCCTGAAGAAACCCCCTGGTCCAGTCAGCTCCTACAGAGCAGTCAGTGCTGTACTACAGGGTGGGGTTGAGGGAGGGGGGGGGTGGTACTAGGGCTGGGTGGAGGAGGGGGGGGGGCGGGGGAGGTGTCAGGAACAACAACCAGGGCCGGTCTGAGTGCATGCACAGAGTTCCAGTGTGGACATGCTGAAGGGCCTCGTGAGGGACACCGACACTCCATTCACCGCGCAGTGGTTCGGCAAACAGAACAAGGATGGGATGGAAATGCAGTCGCTTTGATTTGCACCTCAGAGGCCCCCAGCATGGAGAACAGGTGAGGTCCTTGAGATTTGATAACGATGTTGGCAAACAAGAACCTTTGGATGACGGATCAAGGTGTCTCACGCTGGGGGGAAATGGAGGGAGCGGATATTTACGACAGAATTGACACCAATGGAAAATGGGGACAGAAATAATGTGAGTTGGCCGTCATGGTTGGAATCCTGGTTGCATTGGCAACCTAATTGAGACTTGATATAAATTGAGGATCCAATATGGTCTTACAATTACCCTTTTTTTTGGCACACTCCTTATATGGCTCTGGCAAAGTACCTAACCTTGTAAGGCATAATCTGCCACCTCTAATTATACACTGTGTTTTTACTATTTTAATGATGATGACGTTGAAGTCCAGTGAGTGGCGATTAATTTGATACCTTTGGACGTGGCTGTAGGATTTGTTCAGTAATGGACTATTGAGTGTCTCCCTTCATTGAGACAATAAACAAAAACAGGCACCAACGAGAGAGGAACCCTTGCTAGGGTTGGGGGGGGACTCGAACCTAGAGGCACATAGTGTGGGGAGAAGGGGGGGTTCAGCTCAGTGACCCCTAAGTACGCTTGGCTGAGCTCAGAGACGGGGGGGATGAGAAGGGGGTTAGGGTGGGGGGTAGCTGTAACTGGGTGTCAGATGCACAATGCTGGAGAGGAGGACGACATGGAGAGTAGAACGTTGTACCCTATTTCTCTCTCCCACTCTCATAATGTTACCTCAACATGAGCTAGCCAGCAGCAGTACACACACTAGAAGCAGGGCTTTCTTGACCCACCCACCCCACCCTCAAAAAAAGCATTAACATATATAAAAAAAAATGGCAGGCTTTTTTTTTCTTTTAAAAGAACATTGATTAAGTAATAAAACATACAAAATTCTTTTAGTCTTCATATTATATACAATACAAGGCTCAAGCACCTTTTTAAAATTCTTATTCTCAAATTTTTCTATTTTGAAATAAAACATTTCCTTTATTCTTTCCAAAAATGTGCATTTTTTTCCTAAGTTCTCTCCTTAATGTGAACAGTTCTTTGCCGCATCAGAGTACCGACATTGGTAGCTCTTCACGCATTCTTCTTAAGTGCATTTTCCAGTTCAAAAACTAATGCGGCCCCCGTGACTCCGTCAGTCTGAAGGGCCGGGGACATACTTATGCTTTTGGTGATGTGGGGGCTGGGGGGGGGCTGGGGGGGGGCTTGGGGGGGCGTGGTCACCCGCTCATGGAGTGGCTCTTCCTATTGGCAGAATAGTCCTTGTGGGCGTGGCTGTGAGAGCAGTAGGGGCTGAAGCAGGGCATGATTTACACTACATTGAGAAGTTCGGTGGCGTGTGTGTGTGTGTGTGTGTGTGTGTGTGTGTGTGTGTGTGTGTGTGTGTGTGTGTGCGCGCGCGCGCGCGCGTGGCGTGTTCTGTGTCCGTAGTATGTGCATGCGTGGTTCTCCTGCTACTCCGGCCCAACACTCTGACGGATCCCAGGGTTCGGGTGAAGTTGGCAGACACAAGTGGCTTGTGGCACCGTCCCTGGCTGGCCGTGACCCAGAGACGGTTTGTCCTTCATCGTTTGGTCCTAGTGCCCCCCCCCGTGCATTCGCTCCCGTCTCCCCAACGTCGATTCATCCACTGAAGCGGCCAGCCAGCCAGCCAGCTCCTCTTCAGTCGTCGAGCTATGTTCACAACATCAAGGCCATAAAAAATAAACTCTAGGTGTGTGTCTGAGAGGAGGATGAGGAGGAGGAGGAGGAGGAGGAGGAGGAGGAGGAGGAGGAAGAAGAGGTGGCAGCCGGGGCCGGGGCCCTTGGGCGGGGGCCCGTCAGCTCAGCGGAGCGGGGTCACCTGGGTGGGTATCCCTTGTAGTGGCCCCCTCTGGGCCAGTGTGTCTGTGGCAGCGTCAGGCACTTCCTGAAGTGCTCCAGCTCCGCCTGCAGCTTCTCTCGCTCCAGCGCCAGCTTCTGCCTCTGGGACATCAGCTCCTACACTCACGACCAGACGGGGTCAGGAGGGGGACGACAATACACCCAGTCAGCACTCTGGTTTGGTTTGGAGGATGTGGCTCCCACCGCAGAACGTGTCTCAACTTCTAAAACGTTGTGCAAGGCTTACATCTAGCCATGCGACACGCAACGCTATGTTGCACACGTTTGTTTTGGCTTCACAGGTACACTGGCAGCCGCACACACACACACACACAAACACACAGACATTCGCACTCACTCACACACACACACGCGCATGCAGGCACACACACACACACACCACACACGCGCATGCAGGCACACACACGCGCATGCAGGCACACACACACACATACACACACTCAGTGTGTAGCGCCTCTTACCCCCATGCTGTGGGACAGCTGCTCAGCCGTCAGACTGAGGTTGTAGTTCTGAGCTTCTAGCCGCCGGCACTGGCTCTGCAGCACCTGGCGCTCCACGCCTTGCTCTGGGAGAACAAGGAGACACAAGCGGTGCAGAAGAATGAGGACCCCCGCTTTCTTTCTCCGTCGCCGCACAACACAGGAACCCCTTCGACGCGGATTCTCCTTCCGTGCGTTTCACAGTCTTGAATGCCGAGGGGTGTCTCACGAGCACAACGCGTCCACACTGCCCTCTAGTGCTCGTTCATCATAGAGCATGACACTAGTGGCGCCAGATTAAAATGCAGCTGGTTGAAATAAAACGGTGGTTAAAATATTACGCATTCAGGTAATCAATTGTAGACAGATACCATACCATGCTTTTTTTTTGGGGGGGGGGGGAAACGCATTTTTCACCAACAACACATCTACGCTGGCGTCCAGGTGCCTTACCTTCAATATAATCCTGATAGGCTTCGAATATCGACTCGATCCCCTGCCACTTCGGCCCGGGGGGCTCCTCTTCCTCCTCTTCTTCATCGGAGTCCTCGGGGCCGGACACGTCGGGCCGGGCCCCGGGGCCCTCGCGGTGCGGGGCCATGGGGAAGTGCTGCCCGTTGGGCTGGGGGAGGCCGTGGCCGTGCGGCGGGGGGTGCAGGTGCTGCACCGAGTGGGCGAGCGAGGAGTGGGGGTGAGCGAGGGCCTGGGACGCCCGGCCCGGAGCACACTGCAACTCGGGAATGTTGTAGCGCACCGAGGAGTCCTGGGGGTGGGAGGACTCGGGCGCTCCCGTGACACCGCCTGTGGGGAGGGGGGGGGGGGGGGTAGGGAGTTAAGACTGACGCACGGTGGGAAAGTCCCGGTTTTCTTTAACAAGGGCTTTTTTTTTTTTTTTTGCCCATGCAATAAGCTTTGTTGTATGTTTGCTTTAACTTTCTGCTAAATCTTACACACTATTAGACTTTCTACAATGCATTTTTTTTCTTTGCCTATGTTTCCTTTACTTATCTATTTTACTTTATTATTCCTAGGTGAAGCACTTTGAGTCTGCCTTGTGTATGAAAAGTGCGACATAAATAAAGTTGCCTTGCCTTGCCTTTGGGGGCATTTATCCAGGCCTATCTTATGAAACAATAATTTTTCTACGTTGCATGATAGACCAACCGTCACTCTAATGAAAACAAATTCTGGACCCACTATGCAAATCCAGAGTCAAATCCAGAAGCCATTATTTTATTTTCAAACTGGTGCACAGTCATACACCGGTTCACTCTCCCAGAGCCATGCGTGCTTGTGGTGTTGCCCAATTTGACCGTGTTTGTCATTCCAGGAAATGTTGTTCCTCTTTCTCAGAAGCGGCAGAACGCTGGTCCGGAAACACATTGATGGTCTAATTAAGCCCCGAGTCTAATTATGCCCACACGTCTAATGAAGCTCAAAAAATGAAACAATCAATGCATTAATTAACCACGCTACGGGGTCAAGTGTGGTTACCCTACTCTCGCTGAGCTCCACATAAAAAGGCATTGAAATGAACCGATCGAATCACACTCGCTCGGGGAGTCAATGATAAGAGAACCAGTTCATTAATGCCGATCTGACTGAAAGCTTAGCCGTGGTGTGTTACTTAAATCTAGGAATGTGTTGCAATTTAAAGTATCGAGAGTGTGATTAGCCGGGTTTTAGTGAGCGGACCGATTGCAACCTTGCGCCTCGATGCAAGGTTACAATCTTTGAGAGGCGCACATCAGGCACTCGCGGTGGACGCAAGGAGGGTCCGCAAAGACGTAACGGGTCCGTAAACCCCCTTGTGTTGCGTCAACGTGGAACCATAATCAGCCTTTAAGACCCCCCGCCCCCCCACCCCCCCGAGCGGGGGGGGCGGGGGGTTTTAAGGGCTGATTATGGTTTATGGGTAGCTGCCGGCCGTACCTTTGTGTTTCTGCAGGGCCTTCTGGGTGGACTGCAGCACCGACTCGTGGAACTGCTGGGCGAACTCCTCGGGCGTGAAGCTGTCCCAGGGCTTGGAGCGTCCGTTGAGGCCGGCGGGCCCCTCTTTGGGCTGCATGGGGAGCGGGGCCGGCAGGCTGCCCAGCAGGTTGGCGCTCCTCTTGGGCGGGGGCCCCCCCTCGCCGCCGGGCCCCCGGGACTTGTCCGGGTAGACGGACGGGGCCAGGGGTTCCTTTGGTCTCAACGTGTCGCCGCCCAGGGGGGCTTTGGGCTGGCCGCCGGGGGACGGCAGGCCGTGCGCGGGGGAGGGGCTGTGGGGTCGGGCGCCGGGCGCCTCTTCTGATTGGCCGGGAGCCTGGGCGGTGTCGGATTCTGTGGCCGGGGGAAACACACGGGGACGGAGTGAGCGCCAGGATGCACGGTCGGTTCAGGTATGGAAGGACATTTACATAATGGAGCACGTTCACTTTAGATGCTCCGGCAGATTAAGATGTATTAATAAAAACACACACATGGAGGTGTAAACAACGTGTGTATTTAGCCTGTTCCTTACCGGGCGAATGTGCTGGAGGGCTTTTACACAGAGGATGGGTAGCATGCCTGATGGTATCTAAGGTAACACTCTTTTCTTTAATAGCCTGAAGCAGCTCCACTACCCTTTCATTGTCTGAATGAGAGGAAAGAATGGATGCAAGACAGAGGGGCAGGCAGAGATGGTAACAGAGAAATGGGGAGAGGGAGGTAGAGAAAGAGAGAGAGAGAGAGAGAGAGAGAGAGAGAACTTGTAAGTCTCTTGTGGTCTTGGTCCCAGCTGTGTATACCCAATACAAAAAGGCCTTAAGCACTACACTATCGCCTATGAGAATAAAGACGGTTTTCAGGAGTTGGAGAGAGTGAGAGAGTGTGTGAGTGTGTGTATGAGTGTGAGTGTGTGTGTGTGTGTGTGTGTGTGTAAGAGAGAGAGTCGAGAGAATGAAAAGGATACTGTGCACATGCATCTGTCAGAGCATACATTTTGCATGAGTGTGTGTGTGTGTACCGAAACAAGACACACACAATTATACCCGCCAAAGGTAGACAAAACTGAATGAGCAGCCAATGCATAGTGGCTACCTGCATAGTGCACGCCGAGTGCTAAGTGCAGTCAGTCAAGCTTACGTGATCTCTGACCGCGCATAATTAACTCCAGGGTAGAATCAATACTCCTGCATAACTAAGAGCTAAAGAGGAGCAGGCCTCTGCAATAGAAGGGATGGAAGGGTTCAAGTAAAGGAACATAACCTGTCGGTTTGCTAGTCACAGTTTGGGGGCGTGTATTTGCATTCTTTAATACATCCATGTTTAGGAGACGTCACTTTTTTGAAGTCGTTTCCTTGTTCGATAACTAGAAGGAGGCCATCACTCTTGGTATTCAAAACTAAACTGTTTTGAATACCACAGTGTGCGTTACAATTATTGCGATACGATTTGACACTGATAAGGTGTTTATGTTTCTTATCCATTTCTTGAATGGAAAGGCAAAAAGCCGTTTTAGACAAATAATGTACAAATCGTCAATTCTGAATACCTAACTGAAACAAAAACTGTGACCCTAAAATCGTGATATGAACAGAACCGTGAATCTGTGAACCGTTCCACCCCTAGTATGTGGGCACGGTACCTCTGCTTGCCGTGGTATGAACTACAAACTTCATAATCACCTAGAAAAACTGACGAATCAACTAAAAGGTGTATTTAACGGCAAAATTGGTTTCCGGGATCACGCTAAAGGTCAACTTCAATGTCAAAAAGATATTACCTTGCACTCATGGTGATGCAATACTCATAATGCGGCAGTAAAGCCGTATGTGTGTGTTGGTGTATATCCGATAGTGTGTTAGCATGTTTTTGCGTGCGTGTGCCTTCTCATGTGTTTCAGCGTGCGTGTTCCTTAGCATGTGGTTCAGCCAGCGTGTGTCAGTGTGTCAGCAAGTGTTAGAGTGTGTTAGCTCGTGTGAGCTCATGTTAGCATATGCTAGTGCCTGTTAGCTTTTGCTAGCATATGTTAGCTCATGTCAGCGTCTGTTAGCTCATGTTAGCATATGTTAGGCCATGTAATCATATGTTAGCTCATGTTAGCTCATATTAGCTCATGTTAGCATATATTAGCTCATGTTAGCATATATTAGCTCATGTTATCTCATGTTAGCCAGCTCCGGCACGGACTGGGGCCCGTACCTCTCCTCTGCTGCGGCGTGACGTGGGACAGGCTGAACATGGTGAGGAAGCGCTTCTTGTCCTCCAGCTCTGGCGCGCGGTCCATCTCCTCGGGGGTGAAGCGCGTGCTGAGCGGCGGTGGCGGCGGCGCGGCTCGCTTGGCGCTCAGCGCCGGCGGGGAGGGGCTCCGCTCCCGCAGCATCCTCCGCCGCTTCCGGCGCTTCTGCTGCACCAGGTCGTCGCGGCGACCCACCGTGGTCAGGCCGAACACGCCCAGGAAGTCCAGTTTCTGGAGCGGAGGAAAAAAAGGGGGGAGGGGGCAAGGTGGGGATGTCTCATTAACACATTGCAATTTTAGTTGCTATGGAGTAAAGCAACACATACATGTACTGTGTTCATTTCATGCAGCGTCGTATCCTGAAGCAATTCTCGACTCAGTAGTATTTCAGGATTTCCCTAAAGTCCCCCAAACAGTCATTTGTGCTGTGTGTGAATAAAAATATAAATAAAAAATGTAACACGGATGGCTGCCTTCGTAATAAACGCTGCGGTCTCTAATCAGGTATCAGAGGTCGTGGAGTTCTGCCCGCGGACTCTGAGACTGCTTCGCGTTGTGAGCTGAAAATACCGTGCTAAGGGCTAAGCTATCGCTCCGTGTGTGCACCGCGGTCCCACGCCGGGTGGGGCCGGTGAAGGTGCCCTACCTCCATGGAGTCATCCAGCTTCAGCGGGGGCTGCTCCGCCACCCTGCGGAGGTGGCCTCGCACCTCCTCCTCGTCGCTCTCGTCGTACGAGTCATCCAGCTCGTAGTAGTAACCTGCAACGCGCACGCAAACACACACACAATCAGTACTCACAGTGTTTCTATCTGTTTGCTTGTATGTTTGTGTTTGTATATGTGTGTGTATGTTTATGTGTGTGTGTGTGTGTGTCCGTGTGTGTCGCTGTATCCGTGTGTGTGTGTGTGTACCTGTATCTGTGTGTGTGTGTGTGTATCTGTATCTGGTTATCTGTATCTGTGTGTGATTGTGTATCTGTATCTGTGTGTGTGTGTGCCTGTGTGTGTGTGTCTGTATCTGTGTGTTTATCTGTATCTGTTTGTGTGGTGTGTGTGTGTGTGTGTGTGTGTGTGTGTGTAAGTGTCTGTATCTGTGTGTTTATCTGTATCTGTTTGTGTGGTTATCTGTATCTGTGTGTGTGGATCTTTATCTCTGTACCTGGATCTGGATCTGTGCATGTGCGTGCGTGCGCGCGTGTGTGTGTGTTCTGAGCTCCACCCACCCTTCTCCCGGGCCTCCTTCCTCCTCCTCTCCTCCAGGTCCAGCTTGCTGACGGCCTGCCGGTGCTGCTGCAGGAACTCGTCGAAGACCAGCGGCGTCTCGGGGCCCGCGCCCGCGCTCGTCAGGCTGGTGGACCCGCTCAGCCCCAGCCCCAACCCGGGGACCCCCGGCAGGACCACCGCCGCGGGCCCCTGGCTGTGCCGGCTGGGGCCCTGGTGTCCCGGTGCGAAGGCCTTCATGCCGGCCCCGTGGGCGGGGCCCCCCTTGCCGGCCCCGCCCACGTCGCTGTACTGGCTGGAGAGCGACAGGGAGGCGCGCTGCTGGCTGAAGAACGACTGGGTGGACTTCTCCAGCTCCGCCAGGAAGGTGCTGGGCTCGGGCAGGCCCGGCGGGCCCCGCGGCGGGGGGTACTTGTCCATGACGCCCCCGTCCCGCCGCCGGCCCCCGTCCTCGTGCTTGACGGAGGAGGGGGGCCCGGCGGCGAGGCGGCCGAGGTCGTAGTGGACGGGCCCCGAGGGTTCGTGGCTGCGGCGGGAGTCGGAGGACGTGTCGATGAGGGAGACGGGGTTCCATAGCGTGGCGGGCGGGGCAACGTGTTCCCGGGGCGGCTGGGGCGGCTTGGGGGAGATGAGGGGCGGCGGGGCGCCCAGGTGGGACAGGAGGTCTCGGCTGCCGGGGTCGTGGTGGTTCTGTAGAGATCTGTCGGGAGACATGAGAGAGGGAGGGGGGGTCACGTTGGGTCTAGCCAACCGGGAATCGGGGTATGTATATGTGTGCGTATGTATGTGTATATGCATGCATGGGTGTGTGTGTGTGTGTGTGTGTGTGTGTGTGTGAGAGAGTGTGGAGCTGTGTTATCAGGCGGCGGCAGAGTAGCCTGGAGCAGAGAGAGGATGTGGCCCAGCCCCACTATCTATCCTCCAGATATACAGAGCTGCTTCTGATCTGCAGGGCCCGTTTTAGTATGACACGCACGGAACCATGCGCGCGCACACGCACACACACACACACACACACACACACACACACACACACACACACACACACACACACAGGGGGGGGGGGGGGGGGGGGGGACTGGGGGAGTTCAAGAGGAGGTCTAGTGTGGGAGATGCTTGGTAGAAATGACAGGCTGCTCTGACAGCTGGCAGAGACAGAGACGTGTGACTGACACAGGTAATGGAGATAGTGACGGATCACCACGGAGGATGACAGAAGCAGTGGAAATGTAATAAAACAGTCGGTGGGAGTGTACGGAGGGCGGCGGCAGTGGAGAGGGACGTTTAAAGACGGGAGGAAGAGCGATGGATTGCCAGGAGAGGATGACAGGACGGATGTGAAGGCAAGTAAAGCGTCGCAGGACATGGACAGGAACAGTGAATAATACGGGGGAGGGGGGGGGGGAGAGAGAATCATTGTAAATATGCAGGTTTAAATAAAGCCCTGAGAGGACGTGGAGACCTCGATCCTGATCAGGCTCGTCGGTGGCACCGCGAAACGCCGGGCCAATCAGATTACGGCCCTGGCCTACTGGTTGCGTTAGTGTCTTTGCGGTCGCATGTTTTATCTGCAATCTGCAGCCCCGCGGCTCTGACTGTACTGTCGTGTTACTGATAGCCGACATGTGTATGGTCCGCGCACTCTGGCAGTTCAGCATTAACCCTGGTAAATAATCCCCCCCCCCCCCCCCCCCCCCCTTCTGCTTAATCTCCTGACGCGTCCACACACAAACACACCGTCACACACACACACACCGTCACACACACACACACACACACACACACACACACACACACACACACACACACACACACACACACACAAACAAAGTGGGGTTTATATGCTTAACCAGGTATAGTGAGGATTAGCCTTTGTCTTGATGAGCTTTTCTATACGCTGCTCATCCACTCTGAACGGGAGTGCAGCCAGTGGGCCCTGCACCGCGCATCAACGCCTAAACGCCCTGCCGCTGTGATCCTGTGTGCGTGTGCGTGTGTGTGTGTGTGTGTGTGTGCGCGCGCCAGGCGGGACTGAAATAGACCAGACCCAAAAGAACAAACGCCACGGTTTCTGACAGGGTTCATTTGCTTCCCCCGGTCCCGCCTGAACACAGCCTGGCCCGACAGCCTCTGAGGGAACCCCGAACAGTCCCCCGGCGGGACAGCTCTGGCTGCACCACCGTCAACCAGACGCCCCCGTGTGCATGGGCGTGTTCAAGGCAAGAGAGGGAAGAGTTGGAAGAAACGAGTATGTATGTCGCTGTTTGCGTGTGTGTTTGTCTTGTGTGCGTGTGCGTGTGCGACCGGACCTGTATGCGCCCGTCCTGTGTCGCTGTTTATCTCTGAGTGTATCGTGTGTGTTTATCGTGTGTGTGTCTGTGTGTGTGTGTCTATCGTGTGTGTGTGTGTGAGTTTATCGTGTGTGTGTGTGTGTGTGTGTGCGTTTATCGTGTGTGTGTGTGTTTATCGTGTGTGTGTGTGTGTGTGTCTATCGTGTGTGTGTGTGTGTGTGTGTCTATCGTGTGTGTGTGTGTGTCTAACGTGTGTGTGTGTGTTTATCGTGTGTGTGTGTTTGTGTGTCTATCGTGTGTGTGTGTGTTTATCGTGTGTGTGTGTGTGTGTGTGTGTGTGTGTGTGTGTGTTTATCGTGTGTGTGTCTGTGTTTATCGTGTGTGCGTGCCTGCGTGTGCTGGTGTGTGTGCGCCCTCACCTGTGTGCGTCCGCGCGGTGCTCCGGCGCCCCGTCGGGCCGGCCCAGGTCCAGGTGCTGCTCCAGAACCTGCTGCCGGAACTCTGACACCTGGTACTGCCGGTCCTCCTTCTCCTGCCGCAGCTTGCGTTGCCGCGCCAACCAGCGCTCCTCCTCATTGGTCCGCTGCAGCATCATGGCCGACGTGAGGGCCGTGCCCACCCCGCCGGGCCCCAGGTAGAGGCCGTGGGCGGAGACCAGGCCCGGCACGCCGTGGTGTGATTGGACCATCGCCGGGTGGAGCCCCGGCGGCATTGGCTTAGGGGCGGGAAGGACCGCCTCTTTGGATTTGTCTGCGGAGGAGGAGGAGGAGGGGGGGGGGGGGCAGACGTAAGGACTTTGTTGGGAAATGACAACGAATGAACGGCACAAGACAGAAACCTAAAGCAGACAAATATCTTTGTCTGATTGGCAATGCTTTTAACACTACAACGGTGAAAAAAGTACAGCAATGACACGTGTAGTAACCAGGGCAGAACGATTTGGGGAAATAAACAAATTGTGATTATATGTGTATTATATAAAGTTCCATATGTTCTGTATGATTCACTTCACTAAACATAATAGTGACAATGTTTTCCTTTACAATTTGCAAATCGCGTTCTATGACATTGCGATGTCGGTTAGATTAGATTAGTCGTTCAGCCCTCGTGGGAACAGCGGTACGTGTGATCAGCGGGCTCCAGGGCGACGAGGTGGGCTTACCGGGCCGGTTAGGGGTGAGTCTCTCTGGCTTGCTCCGCTCCTCCTGGCCCCGCATGGCGTGCAGCTCGGCCAGGTAGTGGCTCTCCATGGCCTTGGCCACCTGCAGCTCCTTCTCCCGGAGCGCCCGCTCCTTCTGCCTCTCCATCTCCCGCTCCCGTTCCCGCTCCTTCTCCCGCTCTCGCTCCCTCTCGCGCTCCCGCTCCCGTTCCCTCTCCCGCTCTCTCTCCAGCTCCTTCTCCCTCTCCCTCTCCCGTTCGCGCTCCCTCTCCCGCTCCTTCTCGCGCTCCGCCTCGCGCTCCCTCTCTTTCTCGCGCTCCCGCTCCCGTTCCCGCTCTCGCTCCCGCTGCCGAATCTCGTCCTCCAGCTGGAGCCTGGACGGGAAGGATGGAGAGAGCGGAACGCCACCGTTAAGAGTCACACAACACCCACACCCACACACACGCACACACAAAAACACACACCACGGACAGCAGGAGTTCTATAGGCGCGGGTCTACAGGGGATTGGTGGTTTTTTTTCCTTGCACAGCAGTCACATGCGTTACCTCTCGGACAGCCTCTCCGACTGCAGTGCGGACAGGGAGGGGTGCGAGAGGTCCCCGGGGTAGCGCACGCCGGGCAGGTGCATGTGGACGGCCGAGGGGTGTAGGGGCGGCAGGCCCCCGCCCCCCGGCAGGGAGTAGAAGGGCGACCTCAGCGCCGAGAGACAGAAGGGGTCGTCCATCCTGAGAGGGGGAAGGGAGAGAGAGAGAGAGAGAGAGAGAGAGAGAGAGAGAGAGAGAGAGAGAGAGAGAGAGAGAGAGAGATGGAGAGAGAAGAAGAGAGAGAGATGGAGAGATAGATATAAAGAGAGAATAAGTGAGAGAGAGAGAAAAAGGAGGGAGAGAAAGAGAAGGAGAGAGAAGGAGAGTGAGAGAATATAAAATAAAGAGGTCCCCGTGGTGCTGCAGTGCCTGCTTCATTAACCTGTGTGTCTCCAACTCCCAGAGGAGCTCCATCACCGGCTCTTCCATCTTCCAAGGAAGAGACAGTCCCTGTCAGCCCACCTCTATTAGTACACAGCAGCCTCACACGCCGCACACAAGCACGTGTATGTGTGTGTGCGTGCGTGCAATGCTATGTGTGTGTGCGTGTCATAGATGGCTCGTCTCATTAAATCCATTACAGTGGAGTGTGTTGACGGGTGCTGCAGTCCTTTGAGTCCGTTGCATACCCCCAAGGAAGCACACAAGTACACACACATGGTGTCAACACACACACACACACACACACACACACACACACACACACACACACACACACACACACACACACACACACACACACACACACACACACACACACACACACACACACACACACACGCATTTCAAACAGCTAGCTGCACTATGCTGTACACGATCCACCACAAACGCGACGCCTGCAGAGAGATCACAGGCAGGACGGGTGCGCTTGGTTTGCTCACCTGTACGGGGTGAAGGAGGGGTGGGGCAGGTAGCTGGGGTGGTAGTAGGCGGCGGCGGCGGCGGCTGTGGCGGGGTCCAGGCCCATAGGCAGGGAGGGCATGCGCATGGCCTCCTCTGCGGTGGCATAGGGTCGGAAGCCGCGGAGGTACTCCTCGGGAACGGCACCAGGGGGCAGTCCGTGCAGCTGTCGGGGCAGGCTGAGCACCACAGAAGAAGAAGAGGAGCAACGTAGGGGATGAGTGCACAGGGCAACGGGAGGAGGCTAACCACACAAGTCAAGCTAGGGCTGGGCTAGCTATCGAAATTTGATTTCAATTTGGATTATAGCGTCAAACGATTACCAAACAGATCTTTTTTTCATTAAATGTTTTAGAAAAATTGCAGAGCAGCTGCAACATTTTGGTTCTCAGTTACAAAGTGTATTTTTGGTGCGGAATAAATGCATCTTGTTTTCTCTATTTAAATCCATCTTGATTGAAAATAATCGTGATTCTGACTTTTTCCTCCATAGTCGAGCAGCCCTACGCCAACCTTCTAGAGAAGTGTTCATCTCTGCTCGAGGTGTGACTCATAACTGCGAAGACTCACTTGAGTGGTTGGAAGCGGGAGTCCTGCATCACGGCGCCGGGGCTCAGCCCGAAGGCATAGGGGTTTCCCAGGATGTGAGCAGGGACTGAGGGCCCACCCTTCTCCTGGGAGAGGCCCCCCTCACGCTCTCTGCTGGCCCCACGGGGGCCCGACTCTGACTGCATGGAGAGAAAAAGATAGAGAGAGGAAGAGATAGAGAGAGAGGAAGAGAGAGGAAAGGGGAATGAGTGGAAGAGAGAAAGAGGGAGATGGAGAGATTAGCCATTGTTCCTGAGGGCCTGTGACCGCCACGGTTGTCCATGCTCATGGAGCCCATCCTGAGAGAGAGGAAGAATAGGCCTGTTTGTGGAGCCCCAGCCTCCCTCCCACTGCCTAGCTTCCTTTCACAGTCTGTCACACACACACACACACACACACACACACACACACACACACACACACACACACACACACACACACACACACACACACACACACACACACACACACACACACACACACACACACACACACACACACACACCTCTGTGAAAGGATCTGATAAAAACAAAAAATGGGAACCTTGAATTGAACGGTTACGGGAAGACAGCTGAAGGAGGAAATAATTACTAAGCAGCCACCAGTTTCCCCGCTTCTCGCCTCGTTTCGCTGAGCAGCCAGCGCCACCCTTATGATCAATGTCGTACAACAGCGAGTCCGCACGGAAACAGACTTTGATCCAGCAACAAAGTGTGCATGTGTGTGCGTGCAGGAGATGTGCCAGTGCCACTGTAACATTTACCGAGAGAAAACAAAGGCCACACCAGCATTTTCCCTCCATCTCTCTCTCTCTCATATCTCCCATTTGGCTGCAAGCCTGAGCTCACTTATCCAAATCTACAACAAACACATAAACACACAACACACACACACACACACACACACACACACACACACACACACACAAACGCCCAGCAGGAACATTCAACATTTGAGCGGCAAACAAAGGTGTCCTGCGGAGAGTGGGAGTGTGTTTCTCTCCTGCTTTGGTTTCTCCCCCCCACCCCCCCCACCACCGGCGCCGATAAATGCAATCACAGAACAGAGACACATGCGGCCCCCCGAGGATGAAGAGGGGCTGGGGTAGTGGGGATACGGGGGATGTTTCCTAGCGGGGAGGTGACTCTGTATCATTGGCTCTGCAGAGTTAAAGAGTAGGCAGCGGAGAGAGGGAGGAGACGGGAGAGGATGAAAGAGACTGCGGGCAGTTGAGAGAGGAGAGAGGAGGAGGAGGAGTGCAGGAAGGTCTTGCCCCCTGGAGATTAACCTCTGCCTTCCCTTGGATTAGAGAGACCTTCTCACAGTCGTGCTGTCCTCTCTCTCTCTCTCTCTCTCTCTCTCTCTCTCTCTCTCTCTCTCTCTCTCTCTCTCTCTCCCTCACTCTCTGTGTCTTCCTCTCTCTCTGCCAGAGATAAAATAAATCCCATTTAGTGAGCTATTGCTTCCAGGCTCTTGTTCCGAGGCCACTGACCCGGACCGACACCGGTGCGCTAAAACCTCATATCGAATGCTTCTAATGTTTGGGCCTCCATCCCTTGCCGTCTTCCTCGAATGCCCCCCCACCCCCCCCCCCCGACCCCTGTCCCATCCCTCACGCCCCAACTCAGCATCACCCTGACCTAACTCCCCCCTCCCCACCCCCACCCATCTCCCTTTCTTTCAAGCAGTTTAACGTTACCATTTGCTCCTTGTTGTTTGTTCCGCTTCAATGGGCGGCCTGGCAGTCTCCTTGCATTTGCCCTCTCCCCCCACTTATTCACACACACACACACACACACACACACACACACACACACACACACACACACACACACACACACACACACACACACACACACACACACACACACACACACACACACACACACTCCTAACAGCTTTGTGCGCAAGGGGAAAAGGTGAGCTCTCTGTACCGATGAGCAGCCGGGTGGAAAAGTGGTTCAGATACGTCAAAAGAAGTCAAAATCACACACCATCTGGGAAAACACAAGACGCCGCCGCAGCCCACCGGCTCCCCACCGGCCCCCCACCGGCCCCCGACAACCCCCCGTTTCCTCTAACGATGGATGGGTGGCCGTCTAGAAGCGTCAGACTCCAACCAAAATCTTTTTGGCTGACCAATATCCAGTAAATTGTGCACTCCTTTAACACGAGAGCCACTGTAAAATGAACACACACGTCACGACAGCAGGGCGTTTAACAGGTAAGTGGGCATGGACTTACTATTGCAGATGCTGTGGAGTTCCTCAAGAGGTACAGTATGGTAGGAAGCGCAACAGGCTACAGGACGCTAGCCAATAACAGGGGCGAGGGAGGATTACATATGCTGCAGATTTAGTATACAATAATATGCAGTCTAATTAATGCAAATATGGTAGCAATAGTTCTGTTACGATGTGTCATAGCACTGCTATTCATTTTATGCCAAATGCAATTCATTTAACACTGTGTAAGATTTGTTGGAATCGTGCCACCTGCTCTATAGGAGGTGAAAGAACAACGTTTAAACTGCAATAAAAGATTTACAATCTACTATCCCTGGGAGCGCAGACTAATTCAACGCCAGAATATATTTCTGAGCTAATGCGACCGCTTAGATCAAATTAACAGACCCAGCTAAACAGAAAGAAATCTGGACTGATTTTTTATATATATATATATATTGCTACATGTATGGAGTGTTATTTCCGTATCTGATTCAATCTGAAACTGTGTGACTGAGATAGGTTGGCGCCACTTGTCAAAAACATGACCTGACTGTTGTTCTCAGAGTTTCACTATTGTCGGTGTCTAAGGTCAACAACACATACGCACGCGCACACACACACACACCGCAACGTCAACCCTGCTCGACTTAGCACACGGAACAAAATAAGATCATCTTCAAACACGACAGACAAAACACAAACCACGTACATGCATGCGTGGAAACTCCCTGAAGCATGCATTCATTAATAAGTGTCTTCACGCAAGCCATCCTATAGGGGGCTTTGCACCCTTTAGCTTGGGGATGGGAGACCCTGTTCATCCGGGAGGGCTCATTTACCCCTCCTCAGATGGAGCTATGAATCCAAATTGCCAATTAAAAAGCAATTACAGACGGCAGTGGGAACAGACTCCTGCAGTCATTAAAGCAAAATGCCAAAGCACTGTACACACTCCCCCCCTCTCCCCCCAAACCCTCCCTACTCCCCCACGCCTTCCCTGTGACCCCCCTCAGAGAGACACAGGCTCATATCTCAGCGAGAGACACACTAATCAACCCCTCTTATGCATGGAATACAAGGTTCAGATGTTTGCACAAACACACGCTTTTTGCAGGATTTGCAGAATGCAGCTCCTGCATATTCTAGCAGTGTGCCTACTTATCCATTCGTCGTGTGTGTTAGTGTGTGTGTGTGTGTGTGTGTGTGTGTGTGTGTGTGTGTGTGTGTGTGTGTGTGTGTGTGTGTGTGTGTGTGTGTGTGTGTGTGCGCGTGTGTGTGTGGGGGTATTTGTGTGTGTGTGTGTGTGTGTGTGTGCCTGTGTAAGGCGGGTCGAGGCAGGGTCCCCCCGGAAGAAAGGACCCCAAAAAAAGGAAAAACAAGCGTCAGGTGTTAAGAATCCGAGTGCCATGTTGGCTTCCGTCAATCCAGCCCTCCTCCCGCCCTCCTCCAACCACCCCTACTGACCCCTCACCCCGTCCTCTCTGCATCGTCCCTCTCCTGCTGATTGGTGATTAGGAGTGGCAGCCGCTGGTCAGACAGAACTGTCTTTGTTTGACAGGACGGGGCTAGCACAGTGTGTGTGTGTGTGTGTGTGTGTGTGTGTGTGTGTGTGTGTGTGTGTGTGTGTGTGTGTGTGTGTGTGCGCTTGACTGTGCCCTACTCGAGTGGATCTTTGTGACCACAGAGTTAAATGGGCTTGCTGAAGCGGCAGACCGTAAACAGGGAGGGGGGTGGGGGGGAGAGCTCTGAAGCATCCCTACTGAACCACCCCCCCGGGGCCAGCCCCTCACCCCTCTCTATCTCTCTCCCCATTGTCCACCGCGCCCCCCCCCTCCTAACCTCCCCATGGGGGGTTAGGGGGGGGTGGCCCCTGGACTGGCATCCCAAACCCAGTGACACGATGGCTCAGTCAGCCTGACCCCTCACGCTCACACAACCTACACTATGCTGGGTCTCTCTCTCCCGTGTGCCCGTGTGCGCGTGTGTGTGTGTGTGTGTGTGTGTGTGCGCGTGCGTGTGTGTGATAGAGTGAGAGTGACAGAGAGAGAATGGAGAGAGAAAGGAGAGAGGAGAGAAGGAGAAAGAGAAGGGAGAAGAGGGAGAGAGAAGAGAGGAAAGGAGAGAGGATGGAGAGAGAGGAGGGGGCGAGTCCCTGACGAGAGAGGGCGGGGGGCGGGGGGGAGATACGGGTGATGTCACTGCGGAAGAGCCATTCCGCCCTGGCCTTGGGAGACCCTTGGACCGAGCCGGGGGGGCCGTGGGGTGAGGTTCCGTGGCCCCCGCATGGCAGAGGTCAGCAGAGGGGCCCAGACCAGAGGGACAATAGCCTTGACGCCTCTACTCACACACACACACACACACACACAGACCCCCGTAACCCCCCTCCCCCCTCACCGCACACATAAAAACACCCAGCTCCACCACACACACACACACACACACACACACACGTCCCCTCTGGGGAACAATCGCGGGCGCCGCTGTAGCCGCGTCCCGTCCAAATGGCGGCGGCGTGTCGCAGGGCTGTCCGGCGCCGGCCGCTTGCCCTCCACCATTAGCCCTGAGCCGCGATAAGAAGGCTTAAAGCAGGGCCATAATCCATAATCCACTCCTTATCAAAGCAAGCAGCTCGCTCTCTCCCTCTCTCCCTCTCTCCCTCTCTCTCTCTCTCTCTCTCTCTCTCTCTCTCCCCCTCTCTCTCTCTCCCCCTCTCTCTCTCCCTCTCCCTCTCTCTCCCTCTCTCTCCCTCTCTCTCCCTCCCCCTCCCTCTCCCTCTCCCTCTCCCTCCCGGGGTGGCGATGCAGAGAATGGGATGCACTTGGCTGCCTTGAGTGAAGAGGATGCAGAGGGTGGTGTGCGCTTGCGTGCGTGCGTGCGTGTAAAGGGATGGATGAGGAGGAGGAGGGGGGAGGCTTGGGGCAGAGTTCTAAGGGCGGAGGGGGAGGGGGAGGGGGAGGGGGAGGCAGCGGAGGGCACAGCGGGTGGGGCTAAGCCGGGGCCAGAGGGGTGGAGATAGGAGGGCCGAGCACAGATGTTGATTTGCCGTTGAGGCCGTCACCTCTGTGGCCCGGTGGCAGCTGTCATTGTTTAACACCCAGCGCCACTAGGGTGGGGGTGGGTGGGGCGCTTGGTGGCTGGGGGGCTTGGGGGGGATTTGTGGCTGGAGTATTTTGCCTGGCCGGTTCAAAAAGAGCACTGAGTTGTATCACATGCATAAGTCGAATGTGTTGTGACACACCAAGAGTTAAGGCTAAATATTTCAATAATACCGCACTAAGCCGGTGTGTGTGTGTGTGTGTGTGTGTGTGTGTGTGTGTGTGTGTGTGTGTGTGTGTGTGTGTGTGTGTGTGTGTGTGTGTGTGCGCGATTGTGAGTAGGTGCGTGCGTGCAGGAGTAAACAAAACCGGAAGGCTGCCTTGACGGTCGATGTGGAGGGAGAGAGAATGTGCAGACACAGGTCTGACCATCCAACAGTGGAAGTGGGGAGACTGTGGAGGGCCGGCATATATATCAGGTGTGTGTCTGCAGCTTTGTGTCTGTGATGTGTCATGCACCAAGTCCTTTTGTTCCGGCTCCTCCAGACAAACGGACATGCGGCTCTCGAACACAGGGGTGTTCACGCGGGTGCCTTTGTCTTCACGTGCGTGCGTTTGTGTTCCCGCTTGTGCGTTTGTGTTCACGTGTGTGCGTTGGTGCCCCAAGGTGTGTGCGTGACTTTACCTGGCGGCCCTCGTTCCTCCAGAGGCCGTTGCTGGTCTTGGTGGGCGCGATGGTGACGACGGGAGGGGTGTTTGGCACACTGTGTCCCCCCGAGGGGACCAGCATGGGCCCCGGGCCCAGGGGCCCGCGCTTCGGCGTGCTGACGGGGGAGCTGTGGTTGGTGGCCGGGGAGGACACCGGGGAAGACTCGCTGCTGATGGACGAGGCGGCTGAGGGGGGGGGGGGAGAGGAGGAGGAGGCGTAAGTACGGAGGAGGCGGCGCGAAGCGGAGACACCAGCGCCCCGCGCCGCAGAACATCGTGTGATGTGGAGAGCCAAAACATTAGCACGGAAACAGACCATTTGGAAAAGCAATCTGCCGTGGATTTAAAACATGGTAATGGCACTACAGGAAGAAGTAAAAACGGTGTGTGTGATGTGTGAGAGATGTTTGTGTGTTGGGGGGGGGAGGCATGTGCACACACACACACACACACACAGCCATGACCAGATGGATGGCCCTAGGCTCCTATTATGGCGGGACAGTGATCAAGATGAGCAGCACAGCCTTGACACTGAAGACTACAACAGAGCTCAATTGTGCAACCACGTTCACACACGTACACACACACACAAGCACGTGCAAAAGCAATCACAAGCACACAAACACATATATACACACTCACACACCCACACAGTCAATTACATGCACACGCACACACACGCAATCATTTGCACACAAACACACATGTAATCATATGCACACACACATTTACACACTCACGCAGTCAATCCCCTGCACTCACACACACACACACAGTCAAATATATGCACACACACAAGCAATCATGTGCGCACAAACACAAATGTAATCACATGCGCAGAGACACACACACACACACACACACACACACACACACACACACACACACACACACACACACACACACACACACACACACACACACACACACACACACACACACACACACACACACTAGGGGGTAGGTGCTGGCCCAATGAGCTTCTCTGCCTTGCTGTTGCTGTGTCACATTAACCAAGCCCTCTGGGGAAACCCTGTAGTGCAGGGTCACCGCGTGGTCACCGTCACAGACACATCTCTTCACAACTCTCTTGCTTGTTCTCTCCTTCGCCAGCAGCAGCGTTCGCTGACACACAGACTCACACAACGTCGTACCTCTGCATATGTCCTCCCTCCATTTCCTTCTACTTTTTTCATTTT
>NC_082395.1:19494391-19511384 GCF_031168955.1 Gadus macrocephalus | reverse complement strand
CTTAAGTCCATATGCGGACGCAACGGCGTGCCACACGATGGAAAGAGTGCCTGACCCAGCACATTCATCGTGTTCACCCGGCGATGAGTGATCTGATGTGAACTAAAACAACGGTTAAATCAAGGAAGGGAGCCTGTGTGTGTGTGTGTGTGTGTGTGTGTGTGTGTGTGTGGAGAAGAGAGGATGATAATGGATTTGCTGTTGGAGAAGTTTGAGTGACTGTATATTGGAGCTGGCACATCTAAAAGATATGGAGAGAGGGAGCGAGAGACAAAGAGAGAGAGAGAAAGAGAGCGAGAGAGAGAGAGAGAGAGAGAGAGTGTGTTCCCTTTGTTTAGCTCATTCTTTAACTTCACTCCCTCCATCTCTCTTCCCCCCTTAATGATTCATTTCCAGGTTCCTTGCCAGGAAGGGAGGGATGGAGGGAGAGCCAGGGGGGAGACAGGGGAGGAAGAGTTGGGAGAGCCTGATGAAGAGACCCAGAGCCTGGCTGGACAGCTGGGTTAGAAGGCCCTTTGTGGACCTGGTGCATGAGGCCACACACACACATGCTCAGTTGGCTCACACACAGACGCACACGCTAACACACAATAACACGCGCCTCACACACACACACACACACACACACACACACACACACACACACACACACACACACACACACACACACACACACACACACACACACACACACACACACACACACACACACACACACACACACACACACACACACACACACACAAATGTGTATATATTCCTGGTAAATCTGTCAAATAGAAAGGAATGGGATGGGACCGTGTGTGTGTGCGCGCATGTGTGTGTGTCTGTGCGTACGTGCTCGTGTGTAAGCTGTGGGGAGTATAAGTGAGTGTTGTAGGGTCATATGATCCTGTCCCAATTAGAAAAGCTGCCTTTGTAAACTTCTCACCCCGCCACATGACGCTTACATCATATTCATGCTAACAGCGGAGCTCTGAGAGCTGGGAATTCAATCACACGTTTCAAACACGCACGCGCACACACAAACACGCACGTGCACACACACACACACACACACACACACATACACATAACTGGGCCAGCAAGCACGGCTCCTGCTTGTCTCGATATCTCAAGGGATGCTAGGCTAATTCAATCCTGTGTGGATACCACTCCAGTGCTATTAGCAGCCCTGCGCTAAGGGGTGCTAACCCTTTAGCCGTCGGACCACAATGTACCTGTAAATGTACAAAAGGTACAAGCGACAGCAATGCCCCGGAGACGCCCACCTGAGGCACACATCCACACACAAAGCGCCGCCATTTAAGTGGCTCGCATCCGTCTTAACCCATTAAGGATCTGAAGGTCAAAGATTAAAGGTCAGGGTGGAGAGTCACATGGTCCCAGGGCTTACCTTTGGGGAGAAGCCTGTCCACACAGGTGTTGCCATTAGAGTGTGCGTTTGTGGGCGTTTGTGTGCGTTTGTGTGTGTGCGTGCGTGTGTATTGTGTGCGTGTGCATGTGTGTCTGTTTGTCTGTGTGTGTGTGTGCGTGCGTGCGCTCACCTCGAGGCTCTTCGGCTTGTTTTGCCAGTTTACGGAGGGCTGCAGCGAATCCGGAGTGAGCCGACTGGGCAGCCGGGCTCCCATTGGCTACGATGGAGCCGTTGAGAGGTGAGGGGGTGAGGGGGCTGACCGTTGCCGTGGTACGAGTCGCCGTGGAGATCATTCCTAAAGATGGTGACTTTGGCTCATGGCTCATGCCTGAGAGGAGAAGGGAGGAGCAAAAAAAGGGAATTGATTAGTCATTGATTCATGATCAACGTTGCGTTTAGGGTCACAATAGGCTAGGCCTGTGTTGACTGATCCCACTAATAGTGGGGCCACGGGTGTCAGTACAAACGCACCCTTCAGGATGACCCATTCAACCACTCACATGGCAGGGAAGCATGTAAATAGGATAAGACCCGATTCCTAGAAGTGAGCCCTCAACCGAGCCTTGGGCTGTCTGTCTACGTGTGACAGCTGCACGGCCAGGGATTGGTGGAATGGAGTGGACTGTGTGTGTATATTATGGGATGGGGGGGGGAGGGTCGTTGGTCTATTGGCTGAGGGTCAGAGGTGAGGTGAGGAGGCTGGATCAGTGAGCAGTCTTTCCCGTCTGCCCCAGTTCACAGCGCCCGGCATGCTGGGACCAGGTCACCAGGAGACTAGGCGCACACGCACACGCACACACACACAAACACACACCTCTCTCCACTGATTGGTTGCACAATAATGTGACCAGCAGCAGTATTCAACCAACCAAAATTAGGAATTTACAGTTCTGGATGCTAGGATGCTGGGCTCAAAACATGATTCACACAAATACTGCTCCTGTCATGAGGAAGCATTCCTCTACAACTAAGAAGTGCATCCATTGTGCCTTTATATCATATTACTACATATTAATCATGTTTGTCCGTGTAAACCAAACAAACAAACGACTTGAAATCGCTTATGATTTACGACCCGATATTCTTTACTTCTGTTTGTGTATTCGTTGTGTCTCCAGGCTTATATTGACCTTTTAGTAGCTTTAGGGCAAAGAGTACTTCTGCCCTTTGAGTGTGTGTTTATGTTTGTGATTCTGTGTGTGTCTAGCGAAAGGTGACACTTTTACAGTGCGTTGGTCAGTGGAATGTATGAATGACTGAGTGGTCCGCGGTAGCCTTGCTTACTTCAACCCACACACACACACACAGACATAAATACTCAGGCACACACACATGCTGATGTGAGGTATGACTTCCTGTGTGGAGGTGGCTCTAGGTTCATATGGAATGTTGGTGAAGAAATAGGGGGATTAACCATTCCATTAACACACACACACACACACACACACACACACACACACACACACACACACACACACACACACACACACACACACACACACACACACACACACACACACACACTGTTTACATTCCATGTCTATGTCTATCCTCTGGCAGACACACAGTAACCACAATCCCAGACATGCACACGCACACAAGAAGAAGAAACCCACCCACACACGCCGACAGACACACAAGCTGGGAGTGCTCTGTTCTGTTCACTAACAGAATATCAATACTACAATTATACGAGTTGGAATTACATATTGGACTAGCCCAGAGACATTAAAGAGGTGCCGTTTTCTCTCTCTCACACACACACACACACGGACACACATACACACACACACACAGAGCTGCGTGTGCGTGCATGTGTAAAACAATGAATAAGTGTGTTCTACCTCAGCATTGCTCTGCCTGACCTTCCAATCGCCCAGTACCCTCTGAGTGAACCCACCGACAATTAATCATGGAATCAACAATGACTACTGTCTTTACACACTCACACCACCGCACAGCCCGCCCGACATTCAGTCTTATACACACACACACACACACACTCTAACAGGGCACACACACAGACCCATACCCACATGTGTGCGCACAGCGCATGGAGACACAAACACACACACACACAGAAAGACAAATAACCAATGGTGAAAGAATTGCATATAAGCAAACAGGCCGTCTAAGTATTCATGCCTCGATCCAGCCCAGCACTGAGAGCGCACACACACACACACACACACACACACACACACACACACACACACACACACACACACACACACACACACACACACACACACACACACACACACACACACACACACACACACACACACACACACCTCTTTAGATAGTCACTGACCATTCAACTGTATGAGAACCAGGAAGTGTTCACACACAAAAGAAGACAGATACGTCCACGGCCAGAGAGATAGAGCACGGCTCAGAGTTCAGAGCTCACCACCTCCGGGGGAGACACGCAGACCCAGTCCACCGTCCCACACACATGCTCCCCTGCACACACACACACACACACGCGCAGACCACCAGATTGCGAACGCTAAGAAACACACTGGTATAACCTGAATCATGTACAAATACCTTTTTGAACACATACACTTTAAAACACCCACACACACATACAAGGCTACACCGACAAAAAACAAACAACACAAACAATAGAAACAGGTAATCCCGCACACACAGACACGCAAGCATGGCCAGATGACACAGGCGGAGCGAGAGAGAGACGGAAAGCCCGACGGAGGCTCCTTACTGTACAAAGGAGCGGAGCGTCATCAGTCTCCCATGGCTGCATCTTCCTGCTGAGCCCAGCCCGCCACACAGAGCCCCTACCCAGCAGGACACACCGCATCTTCCTCTCCTCCTCCTGCTGCTCCTCCACCTCCTCCACCTCCTCTCTCTCTGTCGCTCTCTAGTATCGCCTCTATCTGCCGCCCGAACCTCCCCCCCTCTCTCTCTCTCCCCCCCTCTCCCCCTCTCCCTCTCTCTCTCAAAGAACAGTTTGGAGCTTATCTAACAAAACACACACACACACACACACACACACACACACACACACACACACACACACACACGCACTCTGCCTATCCGTGTCCTCCTCACTTGCTCGCTCCCTCTCTCTCTCTCTCTCTCTCTCTGGCTCCCTCACTCACACTCTACTGCTTGGCTCGCTCACCCTGCCCTGCTCTCTACCTCTCTCTCTCTCTCTCTATCTCTCTCTGTCTTGCTGGCTCTCTCTCTCCCTCCCTTGATGAGAAAACAGAAATTCTTAGCCCAGCAGCTGCTACGATGTCACATGACGACCTGCCCCCCCCCCCACCCCCACCCCCCCCAACCTATAATTCCTCAGCCATTTGCAGATAACAGACAGAGGCATGCATGCCCTGCCATGGGGGCACTTAGGGGAGGGGTCCCGGGGGGAGGAGGAGGGGGAGGAAGAGGAGGAGGAGGAGGCGCTCGAAGGTGGTGTGTGCATCTGTGTGTGTGGATGTGTCATCCACTTCTTCTCTTTTTTTTTCCCACACAGGGTCGGTCATCAGATCTGACCCCATAGTGGGTGAGCGAGGGTGGGGGAAGATAAACTGTGTCTGTCTGTGTGTTTGTGTGGAAAGAGCGTCAGAGAGGGAGCGAGAGAGCACGAGAGAGAGAGCGCGAGCGAGAGAGAGCCTGAGAGGGAGACTTGTCCTGGCCTGTGTCAGGCCCTGCAGCACAAGTGAGCTAACCCACCGAGTCGGAATCAATTTCTCTCCCCCTCCAAGTCTAAAAACTGAAGTGGCATTCGGCAAACACACATCGTTGTCACACACAGAACCACACAACGCAGTATTGTTCGATGTGGTCAGTGTTAAATAGCGAGTCCACTTCCTCCCTGATGTTGTGTCTTCGCTGGGGTGTGAATGAGCAGGTTCTGTAGTCACTTCCTCCTTCCGCCACCTGATACTCCTATCCAAACAGTGAGAAGGCCAGCGCAACGAAGAGAGACGATCGAGAGAGAGAAAGAGACAACGAGAGAGAGATACAGAGAGACTGAGAGGAAGAGTGGGAGATGAGTTTAGAGGAGCTTGATGAATTGCGAGAAACTATGTGAGAGAGAGAGAGAGAGAGAGAGAGAGAGAGAGAGAGAGAGAGAGAGAGAGAGAGAGAGAGAGACTCAGGCCAAGCCGTGTGCTTCCTCCAGAGTGGCCGATAGAGAGAGATAGACCTACTTATGAAGCAAAGCAACATGGTGGCCAGTGGTGTGCCAAGAGCCACTTCTCAACAAAGCTCCTTTCTGTTTCTTAGGCCACGCTCTAGCTCCTCTGAGACAACACGACACACCAGTCCCCTGCCCCCCCCCCACATATCGATGCTTCGTCCCCTTGCTTCCTGTTTCCCCCCCCCCCTCTCTCTTCCATCCCCTCTTCCCCTCCAACACTCTCCTTCCTTCTCTTTCATCCTTCTCTCCCCCCAACCCCCTCCCTATCGGCCACTCTGGAGGAAGCACACGGCGCGGTCTCTCTCTCTCTCTCTCTCTCTCTCTCTCTCTCTCTCTCTCTCTCTCTCTCTCTCTCTCTCTCTCTCTCTCTCTCTCTCTCTCTCTCTCTCTCTCTCTCTCTCTCTCTCTCTCTCTCTCTCTCTCTCTCTCTCTGCTAACATCATGTTGACAGATAAGGAGCCCATTCACTCCCAGTTGCTGTGGGCCGCAACACAACAAGACACAGCAGGCCACCGTAGATAGAGTGCCGCTGAGAAACAGGGTAAAATAAACTGCACTTTTTATTTCTCCATCTGGCCGAGGCGAGGCGTCGAACGCAATCACCACTTGAAGACAAGGGATTAACATGCTCACCCGATCGGATTAGAGGCACAACCAGGCCCTTGTCACCACGCTAATATCTTTAGTGGGAGTGTTAGCAAAACAAGGAGGGACTTAAAAGCAGTACGGAAAGGTTGTGTTTAATTTATGTGTCGGAAATTCTGAACTTAACGAGGACTTGATTGCAACACAAGCCGCTAAGAAAGATAATGAGAGACTAGTAGCAAAGGAAATACTAATCATATGAGTAAATTGCAAAATTCCATTAGTATCAGAAAGAAAAGACCAATTCATTCAGCACAAACGCTTTCATACAATCCTCGAAACGTCCAGCAGATGGAGACTTCTTACAGTAAAGGGAAACCTACTTACAATGCCTTGCTATCCAGCGATACTCAAACAATAAAACAAGGGTAGCTGTACCTAATACGGGCGAGATTATACCACTCAAATAGAAGCCAGGCCTTTGCTTAAATAAAGGGTATATATGTGGGTTTTCATGGTCTTTCAAGGAGCCATCTTGGGAGGGGATTATTAAGCACAGTAGCGTCGGCTCTTTCAGACCGCCTAAGGGTTAAAGGAATCTGTTAAACGCCCCGGCTCCTGGTGTAATTAACCCTTTGAGTGTTGTTACAGCCCAAGGGAAAACAAAACAAAGTAGTTGGAAAAAGGAATGCCGGTTGAAGCACGTGCACGCACACGCACGCACGCACACGCACACGCACGCACGCACACGCACGCACACGCACACACACACACACACACACACACACACACACACACAACAGGCATCCACACATATAGAAGACAGTACACATGAACATATATTCGCGTACAGGAGCCCACGCAACCTCACACGGAACACACACACATGCACAGGACAGCAGCTCTCTACAGCTAGATGACATACAGTAAACACAAAGTCTTAACACCCCACTGGGAGGAAAGCGGATCATTAACACACCAACAAACACACAGCCACACTTTTCCAACATTCTGTTGGCTGGAATGCAGATTACCCTTTCTGGCTCTCTTTGACATAGACATGTAGGAAGAGAGAGAGAGACAGAGAGAGAGAGACAGAGAGGGAGAGAGACAGAGAGAGACAGAGAGAGACAGAGAGAGAGAGAGAGACTGAGAGAGAGAGAGAGAGACAGACAGACAGAGACAGAGACAGAGAGAGAGAGAGAGAGAGGGAGGGAGGGAGGGAGAGAGAGGGAGGGAGGGAGAGACAGAGAGACAGAGGGAGGGAGAGAGACAGAGAGAGAGAGACAGAGCGAGAGAGACAGGGAGAGAGACAGAGAGAGAGAGAGAGAGAGAGAGACAGAGCGAGAGCGAGAGAGAGAGAGAGAGAGAGAGACAGAGAGAGAGAGAGCGGGGGAGAGACAGAGAGAGCGATAGAGTAAGGGAGGCAGGGAGGGAGGGGGAGTAAATCCTCTTGGCTCCTGTGTGCCCAGGCCAGCATGAAGATAATGCAGTGGCAGCTCTAGAGGGTGGTTAATCTTTAACCAGGAAGGGATTTGCCTATCAGCTCGTTAAAACTAGCAGCGCAACGCTATTCCCTATCTGATCCAGGCAACCTTCCAGGCCAGGCCAGGTCAGGACCAGGCCAGAACGGCTCCTCGGTGCACAGCATGATGGGCTCTCTTTTGGCCCCGGGTCAGTAGTAGTAGTAGTAGTAGTAGTCGTATTGGGGCGGGGTATTTATGGGTTGCTTCCTGAGGGCTCCCCCTCGTAGGAGTGGCCGTTTGGTGTGGTGTGGTGAGCAGACAGACTTCCACAGCTAGGCCGCGGCTGATTGACTGCTGCTGGGGGTCTGAAGACATCCAGGCCTCGGGGGCTTACCGCTATGCCAGGGAGGAGGGGAGTGAGGGAGAGAGGGAGGGAGGAGGGGAGAGAGGGAGGGAGGGAGCTATCTACAGATGACAAAATATTCTGAATCTATTATGGAACCACCTTGAAGCAAGTGATAACTGGATACGTTTGACATCATGGATTCTGAAGTTACAGTAAAAATAGAACAAATATTGAACTTTAACTACTGGGAGAACTGGAGCAGTAGTTAAACAATTTGGAGGAATCCGGGAAACTCGTGGTGTGGTTTGCTCTCAGTGTGAGGGGAAGCTGGGTAACGGGGCGTCTTGAGAAAGTCACATGCTGAAGATACTCATAATGTGGTTGGTATATATCACACACACACACACACACACACACACACAAACACACAAAGCAGGATAAACCAGCTCAGGTTGTGCAGGTTTGTTTGACATCTGTAATGAGTTGTCAGTGCAATCTCCCCTCGGGCACTACCAAACGTACGTGCGTGTTGGTGGGTGTGAAAAAGTGATCAAAGGAACCCTCGAAACCGCGGTTCGTCTTGCAGCAGAACGAGAACAAAATTCGAGAGAACAGGGAAAGGAAAGCAAATGGGTAGGAGGCAAGTTAGGATGAGCATTAGTGAGCTTTAGCTCTCTCCACTCACTCAATCAACTCTCAAACCAAAGCACCTAGTACGCACGACTGTATAAGCAAACATAGATGTACTATATCATTAAGCAGAGCCGGTATCTCAGCATGTTCCTCACTGTCAGTGTGTGTGTGTGTATCTGTGTCCCCTGTTCTCTGTGTCTATGTGCCTCTCTCTGTGTAGATATGCACCCAGCACTCCATCTTCCCTTGTCTGAGGGCGATTTTGTTTAATTTGGGAAACTCACACAACCCTTATGGGAGGACAAAGAAGTTAAGTTAATTATGCCTCTAAGTATCTATCTCTCAGGTCTGTAGATGTCCGACACTCTGCACGAAAATTATTTAAAATGCAAATCATCTTCCGTGCTATTCTGAACTTTCGACCACAAAGTCAGAGGTTCCTTAAACCCTTCTGGTTTCTGAGTGTGTCTGCTCAGAGGCGTCCACGGTCACACTATTGGTACCAATTGCCTTGGGAGGAATTGTGGCTGATCTGGATATCTCTGTGGTTGTTGGCACTCTGTGAGTTGAGTACGTTAGCTGGTTCTTTATTAAATCCAGCAGGTATGCATGCACCAGTGCTGTGTCTTGAGGAAAGGAATAGAAAATACACTCTCCTTTCCCCCCCAGCCTCCACTGCCTTGGTCTACTAATTACACACACACATACACACACACACACACACACACACACACAAACACACACACACAAACACACACACACGTGTGTGCGTCTTTGTGGGCTCTCATGTCTCACATCAGCGTAGGCGTAAAACAGTAAAGTCTGGTTACGCCTCACCATGATTCCAAAAAGGTGTGAACACACACACACACACACACACACACACACACACACACACACCAGTAACTCATTCTCTCTGCTGTGCTCTACGTACACGAGTGCACGCATGCATTGCTCACACACAAACCAGCAGACAAGGGGAAGTCCAAGGGCTAAACCAAACACTTGAGTCTAGTGTTTGGCCTGTGAATCTGGTGGCTTAAAGCAAGAATTACCGACCAGTCTCCATCTCCCTCTTCACCTGTCAGTCTTACACAGGTATGGACACACACACACACACACACACACACACACACACACACACACACACACACACACACACACACACACACACACACACACACACACACACACACACACACACACACACACACACACACACACACAATGCAGGAGGCAGAGAAACAATCAAGCACACAAACACACACACACACACACACACACACACACACACGCATGGCACGTGGGAACAGCAAATAAATATTTGCACACATGCAACAGAGCCACAGAAGCGCTTATCGCCATTTCTGCACCTGTGATACACAAACACACACGCTAATGTACACACACACACACTGCATTACATTAGGATGTAACACATGTGCCTTCCCTCTCCTTCTGTCTCCCTCTGTCTTTACTGTGCAGATGAGCAGCCAACTGCTCTTATGTAAATGTATTCTATATAATCACATGCGCAAATCACATCTTCTTTCTCTCTCCACATCCTGATCTCAGTCCTTATCTCTCTCTCTGAAGGAATCAGTCGGGATATGATTGTGTAATTAGCATTCACTCTGCTCTTCCCAGCCCTGAACCCTCTGTGTCTGTGTAACACACACACGCACGAGCACACGCACACACACACACACTTATATAAAATAAATCATTGACCATTAGTATACTATTATGGGATTGACTTGATCAACAGCCATCACCTAGGCCTAAACTGAGGGTGGTTTATTCGATAAACAGGCATTTGCAAATGAACAGAGGGAAGAAATCCCCAACACCTCAACTCTTAATCATTTTAACAAGTCCTGCTATGTAAATACCACACACAAAGAAAAGAAGGATTATATCATTATCTTTCTCTTAGAGAAAGCATGGCTTTCTCGAACAGGGGCCACTGCTTGAAGGTATTGTTATTCAATGGGAATCCATCGAGTCACAGAGGGGGTTACCACCGGATTGGACATGCTTGGCAAATACAAATCTCTGCAAATACGATTTTTTATTAATTAGGTTCCCCGTTGATTATTTTTGTTTCTTTTTTTATTCTCGCGTAATAGTATTGATGGAGGACCGAAAATAGGAGTTAGCATACAGAGGAAGAAGGAGAGGACCGGTCCAGGCGGTTCTGAGGGCTATGTGGGCCTTGGACAGGCCTGTGCATAGAGGAACGCTGGCGGTTTACAGGGACTACAGGCGTTGAGCTTCATCCTTAAGCCGATTACAAACCCCAAGATGAAAGACTTGACTTCCCTTCACACACGTCTGACCCCGTTCACACAAGTGTGATGACAAGGTAGCACACGGATGGACATTTAGCAACATGAAAACACACACACACACACACACACACACACACACACACACACACACACACACACACACACACACACACACACACACACACACACACACACACACACACACACACACACACACACACACACACACACAGTAGATAGCTGCTTAAAGTTAAGCCAGTAACACATTAAGGGGAGCACATTAGGAGACTACAATGTGACTTCACAGTGAAAGTAATTTGTAAAGACACACACAACCAACCACATGAACTGTTTGTGTGTCTTTGTGTGTGTGTGGAAGGCGCTTATCAGAGCAAGGGCTTTCATTGCACATACATCAGCAGCGAAAACAAACACACAAAGATTTAATTTCTGAGGTTTACATATATGCCCCTGATTGACAATGTGTTGTCCATCTTAATTAAGAGCCAACCTCTAATAAGAAGCATCAGCATAATAGAGAGGGTGTTACTAGATGACCAAATAGTATGGAAGAATGAGAGAACGTGAACTCAAACATGTAGATGATAAAAAAGGTGTAACATAGTGAAACGGGGATAAACTCCAAATGAGGTCTTCTTACATGAAGAGTGTGTGTGTGTGTGTGTGTGTGTGTAGATCAGTGAGAGGTCAGGTGTCCTGTTCCCAAGACATGCTGGGGCAGATCAGGTGACTGATAGCATCTGCTTGTCACACACACACACACACACACACACACACACACACACACACACACACACACACACACACACACACACACACACACACACACACACACACACACACACACACACACACACACACACACACACACAGGAGAGTGAAAAGAGAGAGAAAGAGAGAGTGAGATGGAGACATCGATGGCTATTCCACACCTTCTGTACAGACATTTGCCGTCTGAACCAAGATTATAAGGCTGATGATGATGCCTACCATGCTAAGGGAAGAGGCCCTATCATTGCTAAGCTAAGAGGCCCTATCATTAAGTGTCTGAACTATGGCTTAATAGAATAATAGTCAGGGTTATTATAAATAGGCTATTCTTTTGACAATTTTTTTTTTTTAATTAAGTCTTAATTTTTATTTGTTGCATGTATGAAGCGCTGCATGTAAATCCATATTCTCCGGAAAATACAAATTCCGGAGAACCAAAAGATGTGGTCTCCATATTAGGTTGACGTGACTCATATTCCCCTTTGTTTGATAAAAGGACGAAGATGACACTGATTAACAATGACTATTGGATGACTAAATGGCCACATAATGTGCGGCTGTGAATATGTCAAAACACGCGCGCGCGCGCACACACACACACACACGCATATGTAGAAGCTCAAGTGTAAGGCCAGGTGACACACGGATGGGTAATGTGTGTGGGTGTCAACAAACGGTTACAAAGACCAGCTCACAGAGCAGGTTAGGCTTGATCACACACTTGCACACGCACAAAAGGTATACAGATACACAAACACAATGCACGCACAAAAAATACATCACAATGTGGCCTGTTTTGCCGGACACAGAAAGTCAAGAAAGAAGGACTCAAAGCTATGTCTGTTGATGTGTAAAACCCTCATTACCCAAACACACTACAGTGGTTTTCTAGTCAAGCGCACACACAAACACACGCACAATAAAGAGTACAACCACATTTTCATACCACCTTAGGACATTGTTGTACTGCGAGTCAAATCCAAGCCCAGCCAAGTCTAACACATCCCAGTCTTCCAACCAGGGCCCACTATGTAAACTCAATGCAAACATCAAGGTTTATAGCCAGCGCCATTCAAAACCATTAGGATGGGCTGTCGATAAGGAATATGCAAAACGGGTCACCTTTAGGTCCGGTGTCCCTGTGTCAACAGTACTGGAGTGTGTGTGTGCATGTGTGTGTGTGTGTGTGGGGGGCTGCTAGGGACTATCCTAATCACTCTCTAAACACAACCAGGTGCTGTTGCCACAGACAAACTGTCACCAGTACCCTGCACCACCCCAGCTGCCGTCTGCCCCAGACACCCAGTGTCAGAGCGGGTTAATGGTACAGTAAAGCAGCACCTCCGCGTCTACTGGGGTGCACTCTGCGCCAACTTCAGTGGGACCTGTGGTTTCTGTGACAGGTTAAGAACTGCTGGCTGGTTCAACCGAAGTGTTTATGTTCCCCTTTCTTGTGTGTTGTTTTATGGATCCTTTTAAGTGTGTAGCGAGTTCAGCTATCTATATAATCTATCTGCCTATGTTGAGACAAGTGAGTCTTTTTTTTTTTTACTTAATAGGACATTTGAAAACATTCTGTTACCAAGTGACATCTTGGCACACTAAAAGCAGCCTTTAATTCCGTCCTTATTCTGGCTGTTGTATAAACACTGTCTGCAACCCGATTTAGGACCAATTATGTGTATAATAAGCAAAACTGTGTGTGTGTGTGTGTGTGTGTGTGTGTGTGTTCTATGTCGAAACACTTCTCACGCGCTCCTGTGCGCCAACCGGCGCTCTTCCTGTTAACTGCAGGCGCCGACATCCACTGTTTCTAGTGGCATCACACACACACACACACACACACACACACACACACACACACACACACACACACACACACACACACACACACACACACACACACACACACACGAAGACCAACCCCCACCTCGGGCACACCAAACGGTCACCCATGTAACAACACCACCGCAATCAATAGGCCTACTCCATCAGGCAATAGCTGTACAGTAGACCATATATCGTGACGTCAAAGCATACCGACTAGACTGTGTCTTATGATCTTCATCTTTTTTTTTTTTTTTTATCGACCGACTTAAGAAACTGACGACACAATTACTTCAACGTGTCTCAGTCGCGATGCTTACAGTTTAACCCGAGAAACCCTTCGGGCTATACTTAACATAACAGACGAGGGGACCAGACCAGAAACGTCTTTCTTGGAAACAATGTCAGAAGACGTTAATTAGGGAGTTGTTGGGGCTGTCCGCCCTTTAGACCGGCGATAGCCTGCGTTTCATATCTCGATTGTGGGGAATTTTCAAAAACACAAAGCGAAACATCAGCCCTGTTACAGCTTCGACAGTGGCACGTTTTCTTTCTCTCCATTAAACTCTCTCTTTCCCTTGGTGGTGGCGCGCACACGCGCGCGTGAAGCCGACAAGCTTGGCTTGGCTCGCGAACCCCGACCGACGTTTCCTCGAGATCGTGATAACTTCCTCAACGAAACCATCCTCCACGGAACAACCGGCGGTGTCCGAGATCGAAGTAATCACCCGGAAAAACACTCACCGTAACTACATGCGGGCTTATTCCAATCCGTATCAATTCGTAATTCTTCATTTAGTTGTGAAACCGCGTATCCATCCTTCGGCTTTTTCTCCCAGCTCCGTCGAGAAGAGACTACTTTTGTTGTCACGCAGGAAGCTCCGACGCCTAGCGAGGCCACGGGGACGGAGCTGCTGAGCGGAGGAGCGAGAGAGAGAGCGAGCGAGAGAGAGAGAGGCGGCCAGCTGCTGAGAGCTTGGAGGTGGGGCTTCCTCTAGAGCGGGGACAGACAGACAGACACGGGGGGTGGGGTGGGGCGGGGTGGGGGCAAGCACCTGCTCCCCCGTCACGCCTTCACAGAGCTGACCCCTCATTGTCCCCCCAGCCACGGAGATGAATGGACGGTCGATGCTGCACATTCCGCGTTTGACAAGAATGAAGTTGAAGTATTGTCGCGGCTTTGTCGGGCTTACAATGCGTGCTATAAGGCAGACACGCGGATTGTTATTTTTATTGGGATGATCTTTATGGGGAGGGGGGGGGGGAGGGGGGGGGGGGGGGGGGGGGCAGTTTGGACGGCTCGACGATGAAGAGATAGGAAAAATTTAACATTTTTACGCAGATATTAGAATCAGCCATACATACTATGGGGCTTCTACACAAAACGACAGCATTGTCAAGCTGAATTTGCCCTGAAATGGGAATGTAGTAGTAGGGTGTAATTGCATAGAATGTACACAAGAGGACAGCAATCTACCAGAAGCACGTCAAAAGCTCTTAAATCGGACCTGTGTGGTTGTAAGCGATTTTACAGTGGATTAGAACATGTGTTTACTGTAAGTACCTAAGGACGGTTTGATAAATGCAGTGCAAATTGTACATAGCCCCCTTTTTTAAATGTGGTTCAAACTGAGCACATCAAAGATCCATCCACACACTCACTGTGTACTTTTTTTTATCCATTTGACAGCATATTCCTTAGCTATACTTGACCCAGCAGAGAGAGAGAGAGAGAGTTAGAGTTATGAAGAGGTAAAGCTGGTATGGTTTTGTTGACTAATGGTGCAGTGTTTGAACCTCCGCCTCACATCTGCCTACTGTCTACATTTATACCACCCCTAGGACACACACACACACACACACACACACACACACACACACACACACACACACACACACACACACACACACACACACACACACACACACGCACACGAACACGCACACTATTAACATAATCCGCACAGAGGAAAAACGTTCTAAAAAATGTATGAATGTGCCGTGCCACATGCTACCACACGCTATGTTCTTCCTGTTAAATAACTGTTACTCAGCTTCTAGCGTACAGAATTTACATATGGACCAACGGGAACACATCGCCATTTTGAAGCGGCACAGGATGGTTAAAAATGTATGTCTTTTCCACATAAAGTTTCTGGAGCACGTTACTTTTAAAAACACACATTTGCATTGCACACCCCCCTCCCGAGGCCAAACCTGCACCTAATTACTACTCATCCCCTTAGCCCTGGGGTGCAGGTCTATAGCTAAGGGTGCCTGCAGGGGATCCCTCCCCTCACCTGACCCGGCCTTCTTCCCCCTCCCCATCTTTACCTCCACCACCTTCCTGTGCTCATTCTCCAGCCCCCCCCTCCCCCCATCCACATCATTTGTATCTCTCCAGGCCCAAGGATCCAGGCCTCTCTCTCATACTCTTTCTCACTCTCTCTCTGATTCTCTAGCTCTCTATGTCTTGCTCACGCTGTCTGTCTGTCTGTCTGTCTCTCTGTTTCTTTCTCTCTCTCTCTCTCGTTCTGTCTGTCTCTTTTTCTCTCTCCATCTGTCTGTCTCTGTCTGATTCGGTCTCTCTCTCTCTGTCTATAAGGCTCTCTCCCTATCTCTCTCACTGTCTCTGTATCTCTCTCTCTCTCACTCACTCTCTCTATCTCCCTCCGTCTGTCCGTCTGTATCTGTCTGTCTGTATCCGTCTCTCTCTCTATCTCTCTCCGTCCGTCCATCTGTCTGTATCTGTCTGTCTGTATCTGTCTCTCTGTCTATCTCTCTGCGGTGGACCTGGCCGGGGGCACCGTTGTCTTAATTTAATAAAAGGGCTTAGGCTTTTGAGAGGCTTTTGAAGGATCTGACTGTTAAATTCATTACAATCTATCAGCCACAGGAGACGCAGGCCGGCCGCACGGCTGGGCCCTGGCGTCCAGGGGAAGATGCAGAGAGATCGAGAGAGACAGAGAGAGAGCGATAAAGAGCGATAGAAAGGGAATGGAGAAGTAGTTGGAAATTATTCTGATCTTCATTTAGGCGCCGAGGGAACCATTTCAAATCCTCGACATGGAGAAAAAGTGTGTGTGTGCGCGCTCCAGCAAATTAATGTTAATGTGTAGATGGCAAATGAGAATGGCCAATCAATAGACTTCCGGTACTCTGAACGGATAACCAACCAACCTTTACACACACACACACACACACACAACACACACACACTCAAACCGTGGAAGGCAAAAGCCTCTTTGCCCTCTTGCTGGGAGAGCTACTCAGAGAGCAGGGGAAGACCGGCGTAGAGCTCCCCTGTGGATGCCTGCGGCTCTTCTCCATTCTGCTCATCATGCTGATTGATCCCTACACAGTCAACACACCTAGCAAGCCCCTAGAACACACACACACACACACACACACACACACACACACACACACACACACACACACACACACACACAGACACACACACGA
>NC_082395.1:19486891-19489391 GCF_031168955.1 Gadus macrocephalus | reverse complement strand
CTCTCCCTCTCCCACTTCAGTCGGCACCAAGATCATTTATCTCCACGAGGATCCATGCCTGCGTCTCGCTTTGACCTTCTTTCAAAATCTGCCAGCTCGCTCTCTTCCTGCGAGCGGTGTAAAAATAAACCTGGCTGGCGAAGAGGAGAGCAGTGTGGAGCGGGGGCTCTAGCGGAGAGGCGCGAGGAGAGCTGCGTGGCGGTGGCGGCGGCGGTGGCGGCGGCGGCGGCGGTAGAAGCGTGTGGTGTGTGTGAAGCACAGCCACCACGGCTGTGAGGCCGGCTGTGATTCAGCACTGTCACGCAATAACCGCTTCCCCAGCGATACCTGGGCGGCGACCGGGGAGGCATTTGAGACAAACAAACAAGTAAAACTGTGTGGTTTTCTCTCTCTCTCTCCCCCCTCCAGTCTTTCACTTTCCTCGTCTTCCTACTCCCCAGATGTATGGGGTCTCCCGTGCCGCTGTAGCAGGGGCCCGCAGTAAGGCGATGAAGCGGGCTAAGGCCCGTCTATCCCCTTCTGACAAACACGCTCACGAGGGGATAAGCTACAGGGGACTCATGATCCACCGAGGCACTCGGGGGGGGGGGGAGCTGCGGTTCCCCAGCCTGCAGAGCCTTCCAGGGGTATGAGGACTGCAGACAAGGGGATTGGGGGAGAGGAGTGATGTGGTGATCACATCGGCCTACCTCCTGCGGAGCTCAGGCCCGGTGTACCTTCCTGCGGGCGGACTCCGACTGACTGAAGCAGTGTCTTGGATGCCTGACTCACACGGAGCTGGTGGCGGCAGCCTTTGCATTGCCGAGCAACATAAGCTACGGCCCGGAATATGAGAGAAACACACTCTTCACGCCAAGCACACACTGCTAGCCCGAATGCAGATGGCGAGTCTTTAAAGCCATCAGGGCGGAGCTCTGTATGTCCATGTGTCAGAATGCATGCATTTCAATGTAGCATCTCATAGGCATCTCACAGGCATGAGTGTGTGGGCGCGCGTGCATTGGTGCGTGCTTGTGTGCGTAAGTGTCTGTGTGTGTGTGCGAGAGACAAAATTATAGGGGTCTCACCTGGGGGATGAGAAATTAACACCAGCTAATTTTATTGCATGTTTTTTCTTTTTGCTGGTAACAAGACCATCTGCCTACCATCTTGCACCTCACAGGAACTAACAAAACCCCCTCAAAACAGCTCTGGAGCAGCACGGCCCCATTCTCTCCCCTCCATCCATCTCTCTCTCTCTCTCTCTCTCTCTCTCTCTCTCTCTCTCTCTCTCTCTCTCTCTGACTCCCTCCCTCCCTCCCTCCCACCTTCCCACCCTCCCTCCCTACTGGACTGAGCGCGTTCCCAGCCTGACCAATCCACCGCTGGAGTAACCTTAGACACCGCTAAGAAAACCACTCAAGACTCGGAAGACATGTTTCCAGAGAGCAGCCGTTAGCCTCTAACATTTGACTGGATGAAGGGGCTGCTACGAGACAGGTCTGAATAGTTGAATAGCGTCGGGTCGAGCCCTTGGCTACATTTGCTATGAGGCTGACAGACTGCAAACTGCCGCGGCCCACGACCAGTCCCCCGACTGGTCGCATGCAAAACAAGGGACCGGGATGTGTTAAGAACATGACCTTGTGGACAGATCACAGGGTTTCTATCCCTCCTTGCACCTTGCACCACCGACAAATACACACACACACTTGCACAAAACCACGCGGGCACTCCCACACACACAAAAAAAATTCAAACACACACACACACACACACAAACAAAGTCACATATGAATTCCTTGTACAAACATATGGACACCGAGATGTTAAGACAAACACAGAGATGCATCAACGTAAGCAAGCTATTTATACTACGTTTGGACGCATGCATGGGCTTAAAACTATGACGCATTGTAATGTAGATGATCTCTGAATCTATGTGTGTGTGTGTGTGTGTGTGTGTGTGTGTGTGTGTGTGTGTGTGTGTGTGTGTGTGTGTGTGTGTGTGTGTGTGTGTGTGTGTGTGTGTGTGTGTGTGTTATGATACAGATAGGCTCCAGTGGGCTGTAACAAACCCTCTCTGACAGCGGCTTAACGAGGCCACTGGCCTTTGGCTCCTGCATCTGTGTCTGTGCAGAACAGCTCAAACACTCTCACACACACACACACACACACACACACGTACACACTTACACTCACGCACGCACACATTTTCCTTCAGGAGTGTGTATTGCATGCACACTATTAAGATTAAAAACAAGTATGCCCAGACATACACACATACACACACAGATAAGCATGCTGTCAAGCATCTGTTACAGCGACACCGAGCAGCCAATCCCCTTCCTGCCCACCGTAAAGGGGGCGGGGCCGCGTGGTATCCCCGGCCCACAGGGAAGTGTGTTTTGTTTTCTGGGTAATGACATGGGAGAGTAGGGGGCAGCCAAGAGGTGTACACTGATCTCATTAGCAGCTAGTCAGCGGTATAGCAGTTCAGTTCCATTAGCGGTGTTGGAGG
>NC_082395.1:19408814-19481314 GCF_031168955.1 Gadus macrocephalus | reverse complement strand
AGGAGACGGGTTTGAATGCTCTCATGAACAGTTAAATCAACTGCAAACAGAACAGATCTTAGAAATAAGCTCCAAACATGTCTCTCCGGCTTACAGGGCCGGGGATTGCTAAAGTGAGTGTCCGTTCATGAGATGGGTTTGAACTTGACAGGTCGAGAGGTTGGAGACGAGAGTGGTCTCCCCACTGAAGGGCTATGGGGACATCATCAAAACGAAGAGGGTGAGTGTGCAGGTTTGAACAAGTGTGTTGAAGTGGTTCAAGGTGAGGGTGAGACACGATCCTCCATCGTCTTACTTCTCCCCAGGCTGAGCTGAAGAAGTTCAGCGCCGATCGCAACAGAGAGCTAAAGGAGATTCAGAAACTGGAGAAAATACGGCTGAGGAACCCAGCGGATAGGCAGAGCATTGTATCCTTTTTCATTAATGAGGGGACAGTATTACGTTCATAGCACTTGGTTGTAATTATGTAGGGTTTAAACTTGTAGAGGCCAATATATATATATATGTGTGTGTGTGTGTGTGTGTGTGTGTGTGTGTGTGTGTGTGTGGTGTGTGTGTGTGTGTGTGTGTGTGTGTGTGTGTGTGTGTGTGTGTGTGTGTGTGTGTGTGTGTGTGTGTGTGTGTGTGTGTGTGTGTGTATGTCTGTATGGAGGGAGGAAGAAACAGCCATAAACAAGAGACAGTTAAACAAAAGGGAATGGCTCAAGGAAAGTCCAAGACGTTAAAAAATCTATAAAAATATGTGACCTTTTCTTCCTTGACAAGAGCCCTCAGTCACAGGTAATCTCCCCTGGATGCTGGTCCCTTCGGTAGCCCAGGTCACAGATGAATTAAGACCCTTGTCTGTGAGAGAACGAGGCGTGTGGTGTAACGTGTTTTACCCGACAGGCAGAGGTGAATGCGCAGAAGGCCTCGAACAACGCCCAGCGCAGCACCCGGCAGCTCGAAGACACCATCACAGACTTCCAGAGGCAGAAGCTGGAGGACCTCAAGGCAAGTCTGGAGCCGGAGACGCACACCGCGCTCACACTGTACACGCCTGTCGACTGATCTCATTGACTTTGCATGGGGGGGCGCTCTCGAAATGCATTGTGGGTCAATCCGTTCTGTTGGCTCCGTTGCCTGCGTCAAAAAGTGGAGAAATGTTCAGCGTTTCAGGCAGTGACGGATCCGTCGGCCAATCAGGTCGTGTCACCCTTACGTCCGACACACGCTCCGTCATCCGTCGACGGACATGTACAATGTGGAGCGCGGTGTCGGCCCCCCCGCTGGGGATGGCTGGGGACGGGAGGAGGTCACTGCAGGGGCCGTTGAGGAATCACAACGGTGCTGGGCTCTTGTTTTGGGCAGAGGGTCTTCACTGACTTCGTCACGGTGGAGATGCTGTTCCACTCCAAGGCGCTGGAGGTCTACGCGCACACCCTGCAGAACCTGGAGACCATGGACGTGTACAAGGACCTGGAGGTAGCCCCGCGCGCACGTTGACTTTACAATGCATGACGACCATCTTCTATGTGTTCATGCTAGGGTAATGGTCCCATTCACATCTTAAAGGTGACATATTATACCACCAGGTGTGGGTTTGACTAGCCGTCACAGGCCGTTTTGAAAATCTGCCTCTTGTGACATCACAAGTGGGCGTGTCCACCTAGATGTGTGCTGGATAGATGAGCAGCATTTGCTACAGTCCAATGGGTAGGCTGGTAGACTGATCTATGCTGCACGCCTCTAGGTGGACACGCCCACTTGTGATGTCAGAAGAGGCAGAATTTCAAAACCGCTTGTGATGGCCAATCACACTCACACCTGGTGGTACAATATGTCATCTTTAATTCTACACAAGACGTAAGAGAACTGCCTGAACTTATGCTGTGTGTGTGATTTTAGATATTTATGGGCGTTTACCGTAGGATGAACACATATATGTTAAAGGTCCATAAACATCTTAAATCAAGACATGAGAGGAAGTTCCTGAACTGATGTTGTGTGTGTGGTGCTGTTCTGGCTACTCCTGCACTCATGCCCGTCGACTCAGTCAGAACCATAGCACCTTTCCGATGTTGTACCACAGAGGGCAATGCCATGCCTCTGGCCTAACATCCTCCTTCCCCGCCCTCCAGCTGTTCAACGGAAGGTTCCGGATGTCGGACGCCATGTCCGGGCCTCTGGACGCCATGCTGACCCACCGATCCACGTCCTCCATGAGCCCCGCTGCCAGCCCCACCAGGACGGCCTCCATGGCCAAGAGTCTTAGTCCCAGCCTGGCCTCCACCAACAACCACAGCTTCCTGGCGTCCACCAGGGTCAGAGCTTAGGCTCCACCCTGGCCTCCAGAAAGGGCCGCAGACAACGACAAGAACAAAACCAAGCGCCACCGGGGAGGGTGAGATCCCGTTCCTTCATCACAACCAGAGGGTCATTGAGGGTTTCCTGGTCCGCCTAGCATAGGAGGTAGTGCGGGTTACCTTGTAACTGGAAGGTTGTTTGATCCCCGGCTCCTCCTAGCTGAGTGTCGAGGTGTTCCCTGAGCAAGGACACCTCCCCCTACCTGCTCCCAACGAGTTGGTTGTTACCTTGCATGGATGACCCCGCCGTGAATGTGTGTATGACCATCGCTTTGGATAAAAGCGTCTGCCAACTGCCCTAAATGAAATGTGAGTGTTACCTGAAAACAGTCTGACTGTCTTTTTCTTAATGAATCGTGTTTCATCAGCAGCTCTTCCCAGCAAACTCCAGCGTCAGAAAGGAATGGAGGAGGAGGAAGAGGACGAGGTCGAGGAGGAAGAGGAGGAGGAGGAAGATGACGAAGAAATGTACGAGTCAGAGATGGATGAGGCTCAGCAGACCCAGAGCAATCTTACTCATCTCAGTACGTCCAGAGTCGTCGACAGTTTAGATAACAGGACTCACAGTCAAACATGGAGGCGAAATGACGGATGGACACAGGCAGTATATGTTGCATTAGGTTTCATAGTTCAGGCTTTGTTGGCAAGCTCTGGAGATCAGCCATAAGTCTTGCAATGGAACCGTATGTTATGATCACATTCATTCTCTAAACTGCATGGATTTATGAATCACAGAGAAAAACCATTGTAAAATAAAACTGAATTGTGGCCAAAATGTTTTTGAAACAATATAAACTACTGTTTTCTCCCTGTTTAAATGCAACAGCTGCTTCTCATGAATAAAATGTTATTATGTTGTAGCTAGCCAGGCTGTAAAATGTAAAAGTAGAATGAACACATCCTGGTGTTTGCAATAAATCGGAGTAAAAACCTCCTCGTAATCGTCTTGCCATTTCAGTGAATGGGTTCTGTTCTTACATGCATTTATTAAACGTTAAGCTCACTGCACTACACTGCGCTCTATTATGTTTGTGATTCATGCTGATGAATTATTCATGGCTTGCCCTTCTTCAACCACATTTTGTCATTCAGTCTGTCATCGCATTCCTTATTAACTATAATAGCATGTCAGCACTGATCCCTCACACACACACACACACACACACACACACACACACACACACACACACACACACACACACACACACACACACACACACACACACACACACACACACACACACACACACAAAGAATGACCAACAGACACACACCCACACAGACAAGTAGACAGACAGACACACACATTTCCAAAGACATGAATTTTAATGCCGAGGTAGTGCTGCCAGCTAAATATAATAAACGATGAGCTTCTGTAATCCATCATGATATGCTCGTTCACCAAAGACTTTTCCCAAAAGTTCAGTTGTACTGGCTGATGGGTTGTCAAAGCGTCAGGCAAGTCACGATGACTTTACATTCCATTACATCTTGTTTGAGTATGTGGAATGCTGCGCAGGGTGTTGTCTGCAAAGCCGTCAGGGCCATGCGCTTGATGTGCAGAGATCTTTGGTTGTGATGTGTCTTCTAATTGCTGCCAATGTGTCTGTGTGTGTGCGCGTGTGTCTCTGTGGCGTGTGAGATTGTCGCTTCACTCCTCGTCTACATCTGACGACTGTCAGGCGGTGATGGGGAAACAACAGCGGAGACACAGGCAGAGGCTCACCAGAGGCTGTTCCTCCTCTCCGCCTCGCTCATTTAAATGCCTGAATCACCTCCCTATAGAGCTCCACACATTAGCATAACTTCTATATCTTCCAGAATGTTCACTGAGTGAATATATATACTCACATTAAAGAGGGTCTGTTATTGTATCTGTCGACTGGGACAAGTGAAGTGGTGGTGCTTTCCCTCACGCACCCATCAGAGCTAGGCAGGGGTAAGGAGTGAGTGTTGATCTTGATGGGGATTTGATCTCAGCCATCACCCAACGTGATGACGTCAGACTGGCACATGGTGCGTTTGACACTTCAAACACCGGGCGTTTGAAGTGTAACTACTACGAGATGTTTTATGCTGATAATAACTGTGGTGTTGGCAAGGTCTGGAAAAGAGGAAGAAAGGAGCAATATAAGCGATCGTTCAGCGCTGTTGCATCCATCTGCATGAGGCTCTCTGTGATTCGTTCGGATGCTAACACACCGCACACCTGTGGCTACAAAACCTGTTGGCAAGCCTGTTCTGAGCATATGGTCTCTTAATCATTGAAACCCTTTACCAGGGAGGCTGTCCTGCTCGGTTTGCTTACAGGATATATCATGATGATGTCCTGACTCGGCCCCATCTGGGCTTATGGTCACCTTTGCTCCATCGCATTTCAATGTCAGACTGTCCAGTTTATTCAACACAATTCAATTGAATTTCCTTGAATGTTTTGCGAAGTGGTTGTTATACTCTCTGTCTCTCTCTGTCTCTCTCTGTGTGTCTCTCTCTTTATATAGATCTTAATATACTTATAAAGATATATATAGCACAGACATCTATATTCAGAGCACATCCTAGAGGGCCTTATATGAGCAGACTGCATGAATAAATATTCCTAGAGTACACACACACACACACACACACACACACACACACACACACACACACACACACACACACACACACACACACACACACACACACACACACACACCAAACACACCAGGGCCTGATGTGATGAGAGGAAGAGGGGAAGACAGCAGAAATAAGAGGGACAGAAAGAGGGAGAGAGGGAGGGAGGGAGGGAGGGAGGGAGATGAAAGGTGAAGAGAGAGGGAGAGATTGGGCGCAGGCCCCTGAAGCAGATGGAATTAGTGGTGCTGTGGCTGATTACAGGGCCCTCGAGACTGGAGCATTAGCCTGTGTTGCCTTACTTCCAGCACGTCTGCACTGCGTGCTTTGTTCTTCCTACTGTGCCAACCTGGGAAGCATCTTCACCACACGCAAAGGTTTTTAATTGGGCTCACAGAACATTACAATTAATTTACCGCTTTTGAACAGTTTTTGTTTTCTTCATTATTAGTGTGTTTACAAGAAAAGTGCTGACTATGAAATAGGAGCATAATGTGAAAGAATCAATTAGTTGACTACCTATTTGCAGTCATCAGCACCAAATGTAAGATTTTGGTACATGTAATAACGGGTTGTGATTAAATCTGCAGCTGAATTCTCCACAGGTCTGGTGAAACGATTTTCGCGAATATGGGTTTTTGTTGCCGCTCACAGCCACAAGAGGGCGGCCGTGTGTAGAATCAAACCTCGAGATGTGCTGCATAATGCAGAGAGCGCACGTGCATGAAATTGCATTGAGTATTGTGCGTGTACTGCGTCAACACGCCTCAGTACTGTCCAAAGATAAGGATGTGCCAAAGGCCTGCGCTTAGTGTGCTTAATTGTATTAAGGGTAAAATGGACCAAAAAAGCATCGCGGTCACACACTGCCTCCATGTGACATGAGAGAGAGAGAGAGAGAGAGAGAGAGAGAGAGAGAGAGAGAGAGAGAGAGAGAGAGAGAGAGAGAGAGAGAGAGAGAGAGAGAGAGAGAGAGAGAGAGAGAGAGAGAGAGAGAGAGAGAGAGAGAGAGAGAGAGAGAGAGAGAGAGAGAGAGAGAGAGAGAGACCCATGGGGGTGTGCTCTCGGTCATGAAAGCCAGACACAGAGTGGTGTTTGAGAATGGTTATCATTATTTTATGAAGGCTGCTGTGTGTGCACTGGTGCCCAGGGGGCAACCACATGGCCAGAGATGTACCAGAGCTATAGCCCAACATGATAATACATGATACTGTAGGTATCACAGGTGTGGGAAAGGATGACGCATGCACAACAACCCAATTGCACAGAGGTGTGTGATCACAGTGCTGCACGTGTGTGCACGCATGCATCCATGCACACGCAAACAGACACGCATGCATAGACAGTGGAATGGCGAATTTGATGAGTCTTTGTTGGAGCTTGATGGTTCTAATTAAAGGACGATCCTATCGTGTTTTAGAAAAAGATCCTGTTCTTTGTCAATGACTGGCCTTCCACGGTGAGCCTGTTCTGCCAAGCAGCCATGAATATTTAGAGGGACACTTTTCATTTGCGCCTCGTGTTGCAAATAAAGCAAATGGAGCGAGGATGGGACCCTTTACTCTGACAGCGTTGTCACGTTTCTGTGCTCACATGTGCCTCAGCCTCCTCCAATCGCTGCGCAGTATGGGGCGTTTTGTTGGGGGTGACGAGGTTGGGGGGGGGGGGGGGGGGGGGGTGGATGACGTCAGGCTGCGTGACAGACCACCACTGGCACCCCAGGAGGGTCGAGCCGTACTCTGGCCTGAGGTCACGTTGACGAGCCCAGAGAACATACAGACAGACAGCCAGGCATCAGGTTCCGGGCCAAACATAGACTAGACTAGAGCAGAGACAAGAGATACAGACCCAGGTAGAGGAGGCCAGATAGCATTAGCAGCGTATCGCGTAGCGTCACTCAGCGATGATGACACTGATTAGAGGTGACCTTGTGTTGGCTCCCGTCGCGTCCTGTCAACACCCACTGACAACACACACACACACACACACGCACACAGACACACGCACACACACACACACACACACACACACACACACACACACACACACACACACACACACACACACACACACACACACACACACAGATACACACTTACAAACACACACACACACACACACACACACACGTCTCTCATCCCCTCTTCATTATCTAGCTCGATTAGCTTTTGATCCAAAAGTATATAGTCAGGCGAAGACGGACTTGGGGGTAGGCTACAACAGATAAAGACCACAGAACAACAAATAGGCTGTAGTAAAATTAATGAGATACAGGGTAGCAAACAACATAGCACACACACGGTAATACAGAGTTGTATCTTTGATAAATGGATCAAAACAGTAACCTTTGTATTTATAGTTCAAAGATAGCAGCACTAATATAACATGCACACTGTTATCTTCTTTATAACTGTTTTATCACATCCATAAACTCATGTAGCACATTTCTTCCCTTTTACTCCCCTCAAAACAGACTTGATTTGTTCTCTCATCCCACTAAACACAGCCTTCCCCTAAATGAAGACACGGCCCTTTGGTAAATGTCGCCCAAATCTGGCGGGAGGGTTGGGTCCCTTATCACACTAGCCCCTGAGAGATGAGGATTGCCTTTGGCTTTGGCAGGAGAGGCGTCACCTGTTTTTGTTCTTATCTGGATGAGGCATGGAGGGTGGGTGTTCTGTCATCGCCGGAGAGTGATGAGGCTGACACTGTTAAAAAGAACCACACTTTATCGTCTCAAACCACCTGCATGTATAATGGGAGACTGATGGCAGTGTGTGTGTGTGTGTGTGTGTGTGTGATGGCTGTGTGTGTGTGTGTGTGTGTGTGTGTGTGTGTGTGTGTGTGTGTGTGTGTGTGTGTGTGTATGTGTGTGTGTGATGGCTGTATGTGTGTATGACGGCTGTGTTTGTGTGTGTGTGTGCGTGGGTGTGTCTGTATGACGGCTGTGTGTGTGTGTGTGTGTGTGTGTGCGTGTGTGTGTGTGTGTGAGTGTGTGAATGATGTCTCTTTGTGTGTATGATGGCTGTGTGTTTGTATGATGGCTGTGTGTGTGTTTGTGTGTGTGTGTGTGTGTGTGTGTGTGTGAATGATGGCTCTTTGTGTGTATGATGGCTGTGTGTTTGTATGATGGCTGTGTGTGTTGTTTGTGTGTGAAAAGGCTGCTTCTCATGTGTTTAGGGTTATATGGGATCATCAATGTGATTCAATCTCACTCTCTCACTCTCACTTCATGCTCTGAAGGAGGGCAGCAGGGAGCGGAAGTGAAGGTGGAAGTGGTCTATATAGCGGTGCTTTATTTATGAGCTATTATATGTAGCTATTATATATGAGTTACATGTATTTACAACAGAAAAATCCTGCTGAGAGACCCACTGAATCACTGGAGCCGAAACAGTCCAGAGGGGTCAAAAGGTGACCTGAGGACAGTTTGGAAGGCAGAGACAGGAGGGCGGAGGAGTTGGAATTATGGGATGGACAAAAAGGTTGATGAGGCAGACTGTGACTGAGACTCCAGTCATTTTGATATCAAGACTGAATGAGGTTGAAATGTAATTAAGGGAGGACACACTAATAAGCTTCTATTTGCCCTGGTTGCCAACGCAACCGTAATCGGGAAAATGTGGAACATGGATGAATGATCATTCGAAACAGAGCCCGTCCAGAAGTAAACCGAAAAAGCAAATATGTTCTCCTGCACTGCTGTGAACCCATTGGTTCTCTATTCAGTATGCGGTATTCATAATTTAACACGTGCGCTATTTTTGTCTGTCTGAATTTATGCTTAACCTGGGCAGGAGGGTACTAATAGTTGTGTGTTTGTATGTGTGTGTGTGCGTGTGTGTGTGTGTGTGTATGTGTGTGTGTGTGTGTGCTTGTGGTTCGGTGTGTGTGGGGTGCGTGTATGTTTGTGTGTATGTGTGTGTGTGTATGCGGGGAGGGAAGTGAGTGTGGGGGTGTATGCGTGTGTGTGTGTGTGGTCTGTCTTACATAACAGCAGGGGTTGCTGTGTGCCTGAGGTCTGTGTACTAGCCAGTGTAGCGCAGTAGGATGAGTGTGGATCCTCCTGGGACTGCTGCAATCTCCTTCTGGGACCTCTGGTCCCATAGCTTTCACTGAATGACACACTTGTGTTTCCAACTCTGCTTTGTTGCTGAAATGGATCCAGCAGCAATGAAATGCTATTCCGAAATGTTTGTGTGTGTGTATGTGTTTTTCTGTGTGTGTGTGTGTGTGTGTGTGTGTATGTGTTTTTCTGTGTTTTTCTGTGTGTGTGTGTGTGTGTGTGTGTGTGTGTGTGCGTGTGCGTGTGCGTGTGCGTGTGTGCATCACATGATGGAGCTGAGGTCCAATGAGAAACAGAAGGGTTAGGGATAGAGGAGAGAGCATCTTTGATCCCCCCAAAAGAAGATTCAAGATGGAAAAGATAATCGAGGCAACCTTCAATTATTCAGACACAGCCCTTATTGAAGTGAGGTGGGCCCTGCAGTCAGCCGCTAGAGACGACACTGAGTCAAACTAATATCATGGTTGACCGTCTCAATGAATGCTCCACATTCATTATTCAGACGGGAGACGAGACACCCATTTCTGTGCACTGGTTCTGCGTTCCTGCTCCCTGCATATGTTCTCGACTTCGTCGTCCTTCGTCGCTCAGTCGTTGGTCGGTGGAGCGCAGTTGGCTCCTAAGGCATTGGGTGGCCGCCCTTTGGACGATGAAACAGACCCCTTCAGACTTACAGGAACATATCGATTCAGCAACGAGCCCATGCTGGGTTTCTAGAGGTGAAGCAGCTGACTTGTAAGAGCTCCAACCAGGAGTGGAGCTCCGCACAGCATGGGGAATCAAACGCACAGCGATAGACTTGCTCATTAAAAGCTGGAACTGCCTCTAGGTGTTCTCATCAAGGCTGCCCTCCTTAGAGAGAGACCATCTCAGATGGGTTTTATCACTGAACAATTTCTACTTAAATACTCATTAGTGTGTGTGTTTAAATATGCTTCACTTCCCAATGGCATGTGTTTGCAATGCTCCTTTCATCTGCCGAAAAAGATAATGTTTTTAAATGTAAGAATTCACTGAATACATTTGCTGTAGAAACTAAAGGTAAATGTATATTGAATATAACCACCAGGCAGGCAAGATCATTACAAGAAACCAGAATCAACTATTTGAGCTTTAAATTATTAAAGCCAGCTGGATCTCAGAATGGAAATACACTCCCGGTTACGCTGTTGACATGAACGATTGGAGTGCCCGGCTGATTGTGTGCCAGTTATTTACTATTGAGTCAGCTAGCCACCAACAAGTCCAACACCCCAGCAAATACCCTATTACCAGCCCCTGCCTACTGTAGAGGTCGACTGAGATATAAGCTAGAATGTAAAATAGCTACTTGCATAACTTGTCTGTCATAGACACCAATGCTAGATCGTGTCCTGTGTATGTTTGTAGCGCAACTCAAGAGTATGACAGTGCTGCATGAGTTTCCTGCCTGAACTTCCTGTGCGGGGTAATAAACAATGTTTTTATGGGAAGAGAACGAATGCTACGTGGCTGATGTCACGCTATTCACTTAGCTGAAAACAGACAGAAAACGATCCAAGTTCAGAGCCGAGGAAAAGGGTCCAACGTCTATCTATTATGGCACTGATAGCTTGCGCACTCTGAATATGAGCTAGTCGGCCACACCTTCCTCTGTACTATACAGAACCTGACACTGTATATAAGGGCATCCCTCTAACCAGACAGCACTAAACAGGCCGATGGCAGATTAAACTGCATCACTTCATGACTGACTGACGATTCCCCCACACACACACACACACACACACACACACACACACACACACACACACACACACGCACACAAACACACACACACACACAAGCGCACACAAGCTCTCAATTCTCTTTAGATTTGTGGTATGTCAATATTGTTTTCCATGGGTTAAGGTACTCAATGACGCGTATGGGAGCAATTGCATATATATTGCATCTGATTAAACAGATGCAATATATATGCTCTCAAAGCAGTTATATTTTATAGAAGTTTTGGGCGAAAACATGAAGCTGTAAATGTTCACGCAACCACTATTTTGGATTGATGATGTTAGCAATGTGATCACGTGAACTACTGGATCATGATAACGATAATATTATTATTAAGATTATAAATCATCTGACTCCATAGCCTCACCCCCTTTGCATGAGCCCTGCCCCCACATTCAACTCAAGAGGGGGGGGCGTGGCCTCTGCTTCTGATCAATTCAAGGACATGTCTGCCGGCATGTCTGCAATGGCCGAGGACCACTGCAGAGCTGCTTTAGCTTAATGAATGGATATCTGGAGTCCCTGGCCAAGGAGAAACGGCACAATTGAGCTAGCATATAACTACACAGTCACAGCTCAGCTCAGCATTCACAAATAAGATAGATATTTTTGCATGATTACAAATAGTGATTACGATCAAGAAGAATACTCAACATCAAAATTGACCATCACAAGTGCCTTTATTACCAATGTTTTTGACAATATAAAGAAGATGTTTAACTGAGTCGTGGATGCAAACAGTGTTGAAAAGTTTTTACAGTAATGAAAATTAAAAAATTAAAACATTAAAATCCAAAAAAGGGGCTTGCATAGGTTTACAATAAAATAGTCACTGGCAAGCCTAAAAGTGTTTCATCAGTGACAAAAAAGGGTTAGAAATTCAAAGGGTTAAACATGGGTCAACTTCACATTGTGAGGCAAATAGCAAGGTATGAGCAGGAAACTAAACAAACCTTGGTTTGAATGTTCACTAGCCACAGGATGGTGTCCCTGTCTTCATTCCATGTTCACTCAAATCCCATCAGGTAAACATACTTCTCAGTTCCCCCTACAATCTTCACTGTCACTCTCCTCAAAAACGTACTCAAACTAAAGTGCTTTTCGCATCTTTTTTCAATTCAGGTACGACTTTCTATTCATATGCATCATCAATATTTCATTCTATGCTTTATTTACCAATATTCCTTAGTGTTTAAATTTGGCCGTGAAGGCTTCAAATAGCTATCATATAATACTATATGTATATTATCGACAAAGCATCTCATTCTTTTTGAAAGTCTTGGTTATCATATGCATCAAGAACTGTGCTTTAGTATCATCATGCTTGGCCTTCACAGTTTTTTGTCTCCAACATCTCACTTTCCCGTCCCCATTGCACTCTCCTTTTTAAAATGATTTGAGTGTACACAACATTGCACATCACCAAAAACACATTCAATGTGAAAACAGACATTTACATATACATATTTATATATGAGTATGCCAAATGTGATTTCCTGTATACACAAAGAGGAATAACTTGTCGCTTTTTAGACCAGAAGCCCTTTTCTCTTTCCTACATCAAGGGGCACATCCAAACCAGGTGCGTCTTGTAAAATTATCTTAAATGGAATTGCAGGATCTTTATTTTGGCCTGATAACATGTTATGGGTTATTGACATACTATAACAACCATCTAATTCCAAACTCGCACCAGAATCGGTATTGAAGAACTGGTATTAAATATGCCCCATAGGACACTCAGAAGACACATTAGTGTTGCGGAAAACAATATATTAAAGCTTGCCATTCATATTCAGCATTGGTTCAATTGTTGTCATCACAGCCCGGTAGCAGTTTTTGATTATTCCCTGCAGCCTCAGCCCAAACCACATATAGGCGAATACTCTGGTTAATAGCATAAGCATACAAGATGAAAGGTAGACAGAAGTGTGACCGCGTAATACACAACAAAGTGATGATGCCAGAATATTTGATATTCAAAGTATAACACCAGACTAGAATGGCCAACATCAACACAGTGTTTTGCTGTTAGAAGGACGGGCTAGGTCACCTGACGCCCAACCGTTTTGCAGTCCAGACGCACCACAACGAACCGTGTTAGCTTTGGAGGTATCTCATAGAGATTTCAAGTCAAATGACTTTTTGAATGTGTTCCAAAATCTAAGTGGAACTATTGGAACACTTTTTCCACATGGTTCTAAAGGCTTAGAATAAACAACATCCCCCCCGAAGTGAGAAGAGGATGTAGCAAGATGCCAACAAATGGATGTTGACATTAGGGCCGGATTGCCTAATGTTTGAAGATGTAATCTGGTGGCAACTCAAGACTAGAGCTACCAAACAACGTTACGAAATTCCGAAGAAAATGTTTACTATATGGTATGTGGAGATACACAGTGATCACCGACCCAACATGTGGGTTGATGATGGCTGTCTGGTTCTTTATGTCATCTTCTGTATATGGATTTGAAACATGAAACAGAAAAACACAATGCCTCCTTGGTTGCACTATATAAGACGATCACAGGAAAACAAAAGTGATCATTTTAGGAGCAGTAAATGCCACTTAATGCTTGATTCTTTGTTTATAGACAGTTTCCTTTTAAAATGCAGAAACCAAAAGTAGACACGGTTCATTATAAGGTGGTGATGATTGCTTTGGAAAAAGTGTTTTGGAAATGTTGAGATTTGAAAAAATAGATTAACATTTAGAAGGATATCATAAATGCATCTCTTTAAATAATCTATATCCACATGAAAAGATAAACCAGGATATATACAGATGAACGCTATAGGTCCACAATTTGTCTGAGGTAATCATCCATGCAACTACATTTCAGTTCAATAGGGGAACAGGTGTCCAATACAATAACAATAGACACAAAACGAAATGTGTAGGCCTTAAACTAGATTGGTTTATCAGAATATGGAGGCCTAACACATTAAGCCACATGTTAAACAACACTTTCAAGAACTTTAGGAATAGACCAATATCACATATTACAAAAGGGTGAATAAAATATGTGAACCCAAAGTAATCTGAAAAATAAATATCTGGGAATGTTTTCCTAAAATACTTTTCAATTGCACAATTCCTTTATAAGGCATTTCAACTGTATGGCAATGGGGGACAGAAAAAATACGAAAATACTATTTTCTCTATCAGTCCAATATATGTTTTGGCGTCCACCGTTTTCCTGATTTCTGGAAGAATCTGCTACAATGACCCCTGGTGAAATATTAATTTATGTTGATGAACCATTTGCATTGAGAGTGGAACTTGTTGCAGAGAGAACGAACAGTGGCCCCAAACGACGATGCAGGTAAAAACCAAACCTGCGTCTCTGAAAGGGATGCCTATAGAGTTGACACAGCCCAGCACGTTTTCCGTGGCACGTGTTTCTTTATATAACCACCTCGACGTGCACAAGGGGCACCCATCTGTAGTCTCCCGAGCCCTGAATTCAGAGTGAGGGAACAAAAGCCCGTCCCTTCCTGAATCTAGCTGGCACCTAAAGCCTATAGGTCCATTACTTTTATATTGGTCAAATATCTATTTGGAAGTGAACATACAGGATACATCGTTTTCAGTTGGTTGAAGTCGATACTATCACAGACGGACGGTGTTAGGCAGACAAGTGAAAACAAAAGTAACATCATTATCAAGCTCTGGGTGCCCGAGGATTAATTGCGTGAGCATTACGCACACATTACGCGCACAGGGTTCACTAGATAAAGTGGATCCAGCCGTTCTCCCATTCACGTGGTGGGGACATTTTAAGCCTGTGGCGACGCACTTTGTAGTTTTTCCCAACATTGTTGTCCCAAAACTCCTCCCCACCTACGCAATACTTAATGGCAAACTGCAATGTCCCCCCTCCTTCGAGAAAGGTCGGGGTGATGATCTTAAAGGAGAACTTGTCGGTGACCCCATCACTGGAATCAGGTACATAGTACGCCAAACTGTCCATGAATGTGATCCAGTTGTTCAGAGAATATCTCAGATACACACTCTTCTCAAACGCCAAATTCAACACACGCACGACTCCCGATAGGCTGAATTCGTCCGCCTCAAACGTTTCCAACATTACCTTAACTTCTCTTACTTTGTGTTCGAAATCAGGCAGTCTGCCTGGGTTGGAGAACTGCAGTTCCATACAGACTGCTGATTGGCTCGGAGGACGGGGGAATTTGGTACCCACATGGTGGATGTTGAGGGGTCCCTGACATTTGGCCAGTATACGTTCTGGGACCTGTGGCAGATCTGCGTCGTCGAAATGTTTCACCGAAGTGAGCTCCAGACCCAGAGAGTCAGCGAACCGGACGGTCTTCTGACTTGTTGGGCTTCGACTACGGGCGATCTCCAATTTAGCTCTCTCTGTGGGGGTCGGCAGGGACTTGCATCTCCGACGGAGGTTCGGACTCTGTGTAGGTTTGAGGAGAATCTCCCTTCCTCTCGGTCTCTCCTCCACCACGGGGCTTTCGATGGGCTCACAGGTCCCGTTCACGTAGTCGAAATCCTCTCCATCATCCAGCCTCGGATTGGCCGCTGCCAGGCTCCCGAACAGCCCGGCAATGCAGCTGTAGTTCCTGGGTAGGCAGGTCTTTGGAGGCAGCATGACCAGAGAGGAAGGCGGAACGGACTGGGTTTCCATTAAGGTCAGTCCCCTGTACTGCAGAGCAAAAAACGCGGTCGTGATCAATAAAAACCGGCTAGTCAGAAGACGAATTGGTCAGGTGTCAAGAGTCCCAAACGCGGATAGGTGCACCGGTTGCGTCACTGGCTGACAGTACGCGACGCTAACCAATAATGGCCAGGCTCGTTCAGCGCCCAGATGAGCGTTCATCCTGCATATCAATATCAGCTGGGATGTATTTAATTCATAACATAATGTACTAATCTGTAGTAAATAAAGCAAATTCACCTTAAAGCATCGCTGGTCGTTTGCAACGTCTGTATGTGTGTGTGTGTGTGTGTGTGTGTGTGTGTGTGTGTGTGTGTGTGTGTGTGTGTGTGTGTGTGTGTGTGTGTGTGTGTGCGTGTGTGTGTGGTTTGTGGGGCTACGTGCCAGAAGGAACGTACGCCATCATCAACTGCAACTTCTCATTTTAGAGGCGCAACTTCCACTTGCGTCACGCTACTGATGGACCTACTTAAAAAACCCAAATATTTGAGTATAAGACATTTACCTCGACTCATCCACAACATCCCATCCCATTTGGCCTAGGCTTACAGCAAAACGTTCTGTTACTTGCATCGCATTATATTGTGTTAGTATACAAAAAATAAACAAAATAAAATAATAAAACACGATACACCCTGCAATTGCCCTACTCATGTGTTTAATTGTAATTGTAAAATATATTTCAATTACGTCACCACATTCCCACGGCATGTTGCTCCTCCCATTTTCCTTGACGTCACACGTCGTGCCAACGCGGTCCCCCTGGGTTGCCATAACGACGACGCTACTACTCACCTACTCTTTGGATCACATTTCTCGTTCACGGCGCGGATACACCATTTGGACTCGTGCTTTGCTAAATACAGATATAATGGCTCAGTGTTGTGTGTGATTGTGGGACGACGCTGGCCGGAGTCTATGTTAGTGGTGACCAAGCCTGTCCGTTCATCCCCCAAAATCCGATCCTGCTTCGTTTTGATCCGTGAAGCAACAACCAGTGAATCCTTGACAATGTAACTTATGCCCTCACAACAGACTGCATTGTTATTTTACCCTATAGAAAGACAGTATTTTGGATAGAAGAAACTTAAAACAATTTAATGTTGTGTGGTTTAAATTGACTTGTGCATTTACATTTTAAGCATGTGAACTAGGTGCCGTCCCCTTGCATAATGGAAACCGTGAAGGAAGTGGACCAGGATGGTGCGGAGGAGTCCGAGGAGAACGGTCTAGCAGAGGAGGACGTCTCTTACATGGTAGGCCTACTACAGGACATGAGCGACGAGTACTCCATGAAGGAACAGGATCCGTGTGATCTCTACGACTCCTCTGATTGGGACGAGGCTGTAAGTAACCATACACTCCCTTACTCACTCCTTGACCAACTTTACATGTCTAGATTCCTTTGAATACATTTTTCTTGTACCTTTAATTGTATTTTATTCCAGCAGCAGATGGAGCCAATTTGTCCATTTGTTGTTGTATTAGCTAATAGCTAGTGTCTACTTAATTAACATGGTTAGTTGTTTTAATGGTAAGGCTAAACATTTTTGTACAGAGATTTTTCATCTTCTCACTTGAATGCTCATACTCACTTTAAATATCAAGGAAACACTATTTGATGACAATGTATGACACAGTAGATTGGCATCAGACATAAAAAAAAACCAAGCAAGTTGACCAAATGCTTCTAATGCTAACATCGACCTACGTCCTCATGCATAACTTTAACATGAAACTTGATAGGAAATAACAGTACGTGCTTCGGGGACAGGTCCATGGTTGGAACAGAGTCTCTGCACTGAGCTGCATGTTTCTCCCTGCGAGAAACTGTAGGAGAACCAAGAGCGACGAGCAGGACCCCCACTGTCTCCTGTGTGTCGACATCAGGCCCCTGGAGGCCCTCACCCCGGACTGGCCCCCCGAGTTTGACCCAGAGTCTGATGGGAATCCCCAGGAGAGTGACGCCACAGTGTCAGGTACCCAGAAAGAACTCTACAACACGACAGTGGGGTCTTCCCCACTGAAGGAGGCCCACCTGAACCACCGTGTCCTCGGGGACAAGATGGCCGACGACGACACAGAAGTCCCCAGAGAGGTCCTCCAGCCATTGCTGACGGACTACCTGTATCAAGACTACCTGTGTTCTAAAGACCCGGCGCTGATGAGCCTCCAACCTGACCTGGGTAACCCCATCAACAGCTTCACAGTGTTGCCCCCTCTAAGAGCACCCCAGTTGGCTTCCCAAGGAGTTGTCCGGCAGGTCTGCGTCGGGGAGAGCCTCGCGGGAGGCGGATCCGCCGCAGGAGGGAGCGCGGAGACGGGCAGTGTGGTGGCGCCAACGGCAGCCAGGGAGGGCAGAGGTGTGAAGAGAACAGAGGAAACAGGAGGAGCCGACACGCTGACAAACACGGAGCCGACTAAGGACACCCACAGGCCGAGCGCTCCACCCAAAGGCATGTATTGTTGTCACTCTCAGGGAAAAAAACGGCATTTGCTCTCCACTTACACTCTGCCCATTCTAAAGAGGTACAGCGTGCCTCTGGGCAAAATAACTGACACCATGCACCGGACTACAGTCTCCTTAGGCCAGCATTGGAGGCAGGCCGTGCGGACTGGCAGTGAGTACAGCCGGCACGAAAGATCCCCCACTCCACAGCTGCCTGTTCTTTTTGGGACCAAGGTCCCAATAGTGGTCTCCAGCCAAAGACCGCTTTGAATACACACTCCCCTCACTATGCACGTGCAAATAAAAGTAGCAAAGAGGATCTATGATTCTCTTATTTGGTAAGTCACGATAATGAATGATGTGTTAATATTTAACTTCATGACAGTATCACAGCAGATTTCATCTAATTTGTGTCTTAAAAGTTATAAAAATATGTTATTAATAAACTCATGGCAGGTGTGTCATAGTGTTACACTATCCCAGGTTTTTTTTGGTGTTCAAACCCATGTGGATAGATGTGTCTTTAATATGGTTCCTAAATAATTCCATCAAATGCATGTTCTAGTTGTCCGGCAATGATGGCTGCTTCCTCAAAGCCAACAACCTTAATTTGTGTTAGAGGCTGTGGCTATAATGTTATACACATGATGGTCTTAACTTAGTCAAACATCTTTTTTTTTATCCAAATAAACATCGGAAACCATAAAACTACATTGTGAGCATGTTATACAGATATCTTATTGCTGTAGCTCAATTAGAAACATTTTAAAAGGTATCAGGTTTGTAACTGAAACTTACTTAAAAATGTATCTTAAAACGTAAATGTGATGCTGCAAGGCTATACTTTTTTGAATGAGTAATGTAATGTAATACACTGTTCCCTTAGTTTATTGAGATCATCAGCAGTACAGCTTGGACAAAGAAACCAACATTGCAATCTGGAACTCTAAACATTTAGGCAAACACCGAAGGCCACCAATAAAATGAAAATAATCATTTGTATTGGAAGAATATATAAATTCTTCATGCGATGAATTTTATGGAAAATAAAACACTGTATTAACCACTGCGAACTATGACAATTCAACATCTTCAAGCTTTTCTTCTTTGCTTCATTTACATCCATTAACCTTTTAGAAACAGTATACACAGAACAATAAATGATTTGAAGTAAGGTCAAAATACTGCACTTAACCTTGGGTTCAATACATTACAAAATAAAGCAAGTTAAGATTTGGGCATAATGCCACATACATTCCTTTGTTTCTTTTAGGTGACATCTCCAAAGACAAAAAGTATATCTGGAAAAGAATAAAAATAAAATACTCTGATTAAGGCACAGAAATAAAATTAAGAAATACTCAAGGCTTGCTGTATATCCAACTGTTCCCCTATAACTCAAAAAAAGGTGTCCGTGCAAATGAGGTAACTGACTAACACACGAAAGGAACCAACAGGTTGTACAGTATCTTGCATCGAAAAAAATATACAAATAAAAATCAATGCACGATGCATGAGTCCCATTGGTCAAAGACGGAATTCAGTAATTAAAGATGGAGGAAATTTAATATGGTTTGCAAAAACAACAACGTCTCTCTGACTGGAGGGAGAGTAGCTAAACTGTACTCTAAGCCTCAGTGTTTTAGTGCAGCACAACACCGCCTAAAACTCCAGCACAAACTGCTGCTATTGTATACACCTAGTCAGCTAATGAATAAGTCGAGGTGGACGACACCCTTGTCTTGGAACTATCCTCAAGGGGGTTGTCTAGCCGGTGACCCACAGAAATATGGATCATAAGACCACAACAACCTAAGTACTTGCATTAAACTACAATGCATCATTACAATGTATCAAGAAGAACTGAGCTTAGCATTTAAATAATTTGTGCCACGTCTAATTAACGGATTTGGGTTACTGAGTACTTTCATGGCTCTGGTGAATTCCTTACATACTTGAGATTGAAGATCTATTTATTTCTTATTTATTAAACTAATTCAGGATGGTTTTCACAGTGATAATGCCCCAAGGTACAACATACCTGAAGGACATGCATATCTTGCCACCAATAATGGATAATAATGAGGCCAGTGTCAAACGGATTACATGATGAACTGTATATACACATCTTTCACAAAAAGATTTGGGAGAGTGTGGGCAGGGGGGGAACCATCATTTAGTATTTGTTAAGATGGTGACTCGATTTAATGCACAATAGTGTTACAATTATTAAACTGCTAATACAGACAAAGACAGCATCCACTAGTGCTATAATACAAATCAAAATATACATTTAAACTATAGAAGTAAACATGTTTTCTAGACAGGACTCGCATACAAGGTTATCCTATGTGCAAATAAATATGTAAACGGGCAGGGAGTCAATAAATCATGCCCAGTGAGATAATAAAGTGCATCTTAGCTATCTGGGTGTATGACAGGAAATACGCAAGGGCACGTCTCCCTTCATGGAATGTTCATAGGCCTTCCAGATGCTCCCAGCTTACCAGGACACCACGTGTAGTCCAGGACGACAATTGAGAGCAGACACATTCATCGTGGGTAGCAGCAGCACAGAGAGGCCTTCAACTGTTGGGTTTGTCCGGGTGCCGTAAGAGGGCCCACAGACTCTCGCACGTCTGGGTCTCCACGGAACTGAAGTGGGACTCCATATTCCAGGCCAGGTCCGCCGACAGGAAGTCATCCATGACCGTTTGGGTTTCGTTGCTGGTCAGAAAGAGGTGCGAGAGGCCGTCCACTTGGCAGGTGCTGGTCTGGGTCTCTGTGCTGCTCAGCAACCGGCCCTGCTCCGTGTGAGGGACGGGGAGCTGGGGCGAAAGGCCTAGAGGCGGAGGGGGGACGTCCGTCTGGGTCTCCGTGTCAGACGACTCTGTGCTCATGGAGAAGCTGGAGTGTCCCAGGATGCTGCCAAGCGGCATGCGGTTGCCGGCACTCAGCAGGAAGTTGAGGTCAGTTTGCGTGTGCGTGTCAAACATTTCCAGTTCGAGGTCAGTGGCCTGCGTTCGACTGTGCCCGGTGCTTTGTTCCAGTTCTTCCAGCAAGAGGAAGTCAGTCTGGGTCTGAATGTCCAGAGACTCCAGCGGTGTGTCACTGCCCAGCCCTCTGAGCTCACTCTCCTCCGTTTGGGTCTGGATGTGCACGGTATTAAGGAACTCTTCAAAGTCAAAGTCGATACCCGTGTGCTGGTCTTGAACAGAGTCCAGGCCTGGCCCACAGCCTGCAGTGTTATCCTCCAGCACCTGGTGGCCCGACATCGAGTCAGACAACATGTTCTCCAGGTCGTGGAGGAAGGTCATGGTCTGGGTCTGGTTGTCCGACATACTATTGGAGTTGAGGTCGTCGGTCTGGACACCGAAACACATAGGCCCTGCCGACTTCACGTCCTCATAGAGACTGCCCACTCCTGCGGCCGCAGATTGTTCCAAGGCTAGAGAAGTCTGTGTGGAGACGCTCAGAAAGTCACTAGCAAACAGGTCCGAACACATCACCGCCTGGTCGACCTGAACCCTGTCCCTGGACTGCGACACAGCACTGGGGCAGCCTGTCTGGGTCTGCCTGGAGGTTGGGGCAGAAACCAACAGGCCAGAGCAGGGTATTTGGCTGAGGCAGAGACCGTCTGTCTGAGCGGCAATAGTGGATTTAGCTTTGGTGGAGGGGAACGTCTGAGTTTCCACACTGACGGGCAGAAGCACCTCGGCACTGACACTTATGTCTGTCTGGGCACAAGAAGACACGGGTGGATCGCCAACCACACACACTCCCATACCTACACCGACTCCTGCCCCTAAGGGCATCCTAGACAGGCATGATATGTCCGTCTGAATGTTTGTGGATGTGCTTCTGCCATGAAGACCTCCAAGGCCACTGGCTGGATCCTGTGAGTACAAAGGCTCTAGACTCACCTGCACCCCAGTGCTGATGGGCCCAAGGCTAGAACGCGAGGAAAGGAAGCTCTCCTTGAAGCCCAGGGCTTTGGAGTCCAGGTGGGGCACCATAGCCCCCATTGCTTGTGGCAGCAGCTGAAGAGCGCTGAGGGAGCCCTTGCAGTCCATCGTAAGCACGACGGACCTCAGAGCACCACTCTCTGTGGATGGTACTAGGACAGGGAGGTGAGTCAGCTGCATCACAGGGAAATTGACCAGGGCCATCTTGGGCTTGGGCAGGAGCATTTTTTTGTGGCTTCTCTGGAGGTATGAGGTTGGATTGGGCGTGTCTGGTGCATGACTATTTGTTTCCGCAGAAAAACAACCCACTGATAGTTCCTTGTTGGCACTTAGATTTTGACAGGTTGACTCGTTTTGCCGCACCTTAACAGAACTGCTTATCAGTTTCTCCATCTTACGTTTCTTCACTGGGGGAATCCTGAAATGTAAGAGAGCAACAGAGAACGTGGGGAATGAATTACAAAAGAATGAAAGAAATTTTAACACAGCCAACAACACTTGATGAAATCTTGTGGTTGAGATTTGAGTTGTGGTTGTTTGCATACCTGTGTTCTGTGGGGAGCTCATGTCCCGTCCGGTAGATGTGAGACAACAGTGCAGCCCTACTTGCATACGGGCATCCGCAGGTGCACCGGTAGGTCTTCCCACAGTCCTCCGTGTGTCTCCTCAGGTCCCACTCCGTACTGTAGCCATTGTTGCATTTGGAACATTTGTGCTTCTTCTCTGCATGCATTTTCATAAAGTGCTGCGAATAATACAAATCAACCAAGGAATTACAATCTTTGGCTTGCATAAGAAAATCAAGAAATATTCTGTGATTGAAAAATGAAGAACAGGGAAGGCCTTACTTGTTTGACGAGTGAAAACTGGGAGAAGGGCCTGTTAGGGCCTCTGGGGCAGCCCTCAATAGGACAGCTGTAAAGCTTCTTGGACGCAGTCAGCTCTTTCCTAATGGTAGGGTTGACGAGGCCTTCCTGATGGTAAACATTAAATACAAAGATTTGCGTTAGCCTCACATTTAATGGGTGATTTAAAAATACATTAGATTACATTTTTTACAGAGCTAAACAGAAATTAAAAAACATACTATATTTGTAGTGTGGCCAATAATCAAAGTAATCAAAACAAGAAATGTGGAAATACGCAACCACACAAAATTACTCTTATATATTTCGCAGTCCATTGGAAATATAATGATGATAAGGATTCAAGTCTGTGTCCAATCGTTCCGGTGTGACCCTCTGTCCTTCGGCTGGTGCTCCTGTGATGAGGTTTGGGTGAAGGAAGAGAGTGGGCGGAGCTGAGGGATAGTCATCAGCCGATGGGGAAAACCTGTTTGGCCTTCAGGCGGTTGCTATCCTCCAACGTTGGTTGATGGTGTAGTGCCATATGGTTTGGATCCTTTTAGTTTTGGTCTCTTTGGCTGGGTACAAGGGCTGGTTCAATGTTGTGTTTAAAATCATACCACATCCCCAGAGCACTTGTTCCACTCCTGCTACACTCAGTCACTACTGATTATGCATATTTAATGTTATATTCTTTCTATTATTAATAACTATATAACTCAACCTCTTATCACAGTGGACTCCTATCTTTGACATATGATCCCTGGTAGACTAGACACCTGTTAGAGGGGGGTTATCCAACGGTACAACATTATTGTAAAGTTTATAATAGATTACAAATCATAATATGAAACATTGAAATGAGGTTCATTGTATTTGTAGGTTTCATCCATCCTAGATTTGATGATAGGTCTGTACTCCAATATCCATGACTGAATTACACTTTGCGTGAGAAACAAATTAAAAAAAAGAGAAAATAATCACATCAAGACATTCTCCCAGGATCATGAATTCCTCTGAATCTAGTACAGCCCATGAAAGTGTATGAATAGATAACTGACAAGGTCATACAGTATCTCCCAAACCAAAAGCAATGAAGAATAATATTGTAGCTAATATTGAATTCCTTTCAGAACATTGTCTCCTGAACAATGTGTTGTACGGTCTGGGTTCCATCATTCCACTACAAAGAGTCATCAAGAGCTTTTCTCAATACACAGATGAATGAACAAAGCAATGAAACATGGATAAATACAGGGGGCACTGAAAACGTGAGACATGTCGCCAATTCGGGCAAAACCAATCTGACATTGCTCACTAGCAATGTTTTCTGTCAATTAAAGGGCATTGCACTTCATTCTCTCCACATCTTGAAATATGTTGAGGGCCTGATAGTGCCCCCACGCCAGAACATTATCTAATATTTGTTGATGATAGAGCAGCACCATATTAGCATTTGTTGAGGTCCATTCATTCTGCTATAGAACTTACTCAACAACACACTTACTCAAAACCTAGATGTTTCGACGGTTTATTTGGGCAACTTATTATCTTGATTGGCCAATTCAAGGTCAAATTCAGGATCTGTGATATTTAATGTTAGTATATGCTACACGTGAACCTCCTAAGATGGCGCAATTTGATTGGTTCGCTATCTCATATTTGGCAAGATCCCATGATTGACATCTCAAACTCGGGTTATTGCGTGACGGTTTATTTTTGGAGCGTTCTCGTGTAGTATATACTAAAACAATTATTCGCCTCTGGCGAATAATCAGCGAACAATTAAGTGTCAACTAATTAATAATTGTTAAGTAGTGGACAGTGGACACTTCTATTTTTGGAAAGCATGTGTTGAAGGGAGTGTGGCATCTGATCACTACCATGAAGGCGTGACCATGTTACACGGGACCGGATGTAAACCACCACACAATATCTCCCAAACCAACTTTCTGAAGGAAACATATGCAACCGACTTAAGTGGTATTATAAATATTATATATAGTATCATTCCGTTCAGCGGAAACTTGAAATCGTTCTAAACTGACCAATCACAACAATTTCAACCCAAGTCCTTCAAAACATCAGTATCGCATCTTCATAACAACTGTGCTGACATATTCATTCAGCAGGCCTCCGGCCACTCAGTTATCCGAAGAACAAATTAAAATGCCACATTCACACTCAAAATAACTCAATGTGTGCAAAGGACAAAAGGAGACATTCCCAGAGAGAGAGAGAGAGAGAGAGAGAGAGAGAGAGAGAGAGAGAGAGAGAGAGAGAGAGAGAGAGAGAGAGAGAGAGAGAGAGAGAGAGAGAGAGAGAGAGAGAGAGAGAGAGAGAGAGAGAGAGAGAGAGAGAGAGAGAGAGAGAGAGAGAGAGAGAGAGAGAGAGAGAGAGAGAGAGAGAGAGAGAGAGAGAGAGAGAGAGAGAGAGAGAGAGAGAGAGAGAGAGAGAGAGAGAGAGAGAGAGAGAGAGAGAGAGAGAGAGAGAGAGAGAGAGAGAGAGAGAGAGAGAGAGAGAGAGAGAGAGAGAGAGAGAGAGAAAATACCCTATACAACAAAAGACAGATCGACTCAATGCGACTCCCACATTGAATTCGTAAGGCGAAGAAACAGACGACAGATGAATAATAATTAAATAAAATCCCATATAAATTGGCTGTTTTTTGCTCAACCCGTAGTGGTGGCTGGTGTTAAATGGAGAAAACCACGAAGAAATCGCGGGTTTGGTCAAATCACACTGTGACCTTAACCATGTATCGCATAGTGCTGTTTAGGTGAGCGACATTGACACCACCACATTATAACGTCGTATTAGCGTTTATTAAGTACATACACATGACTTGACGTTTCCCCCCACTCCCAGTGTTGTGTTGGTGAGCCACAAATAAACCAGCATGACCAGTGGGCTCGCTTCGACCATTACCTTCACTCTGTGGGATTTCACCAGATGCATGTTCAACGCAGGTGTGTTGGGGAGGATTTTCCCACAGCTTTCCACAGTGCAGAGTATGTTAGTCCTCACTTCTTTGGTCAGCTCCACGATGGACGGCGTTATTATCTCCCGGGACTGCGAAGGAGACTCTTCGTTTGATTTCGCACTTCCTCTGGAAGCGCTGGCTTTGTGATTCCCTTTCCCAGCAGACGCATAGGCAGCCATGATTGTACGTTGACAACCGCTAGCTTGTAGTGCAGAAAGCCCAGTAGCAGCATATACGTATGTTTGCCATTTAACACCTCGACGCCGTAGTGCTAACCGATGCAGTCACCACCCGCCGCCGTGGATAATGCTCCATACCAACCAGGTACTGTTTACGCATGCGCAGTTGGGAGCACGGAGCCCACCGTGTTTTTGACCGCGGCGTGTGCTACAGGAGGCCCAAGTATCCCTGACTGCAACCCGCAGATGGTGCTCGCTAAATGTAGGCGGAGTCTACATTGAGCAATGCAAAGCAAATGCACCACCTAGTGCTGGAAATAGTGCAATACATGCATCGAGGATAAAATCTCGGACAAGGCAGATTTCACTTCACAGTTCACCTATTCAAATTAAATCATAGCATATTTCCTCTCATACAGGACATTGTCTTATATGATTAATAGCCATTTCTATGGTTATTTATCGTTCATAAATGTTGACACTTGCATTTTCTTTGTCAATGCATAATAAACTTAGCCTACTATGTTGATTGTTTATGCTATCTCATAGATGATTGTCCTGTGAGTGTTAAAATAAAGCAGCAAGACTTGTCTCCCAAGGGTCCTCACTGAGATCTACACAGACAAATTAAAGCCAGCATCGAAGAGAACTCCTGTCTTTTGAGTGCCTGTCTGTTGGGAGTTGCCGGTGTAAGTACCATATCGGCTCGGCTTCCAGATCGGCTCGGGGTCCGTCGTCTGCTGATTACGTTGCACAATATCATTGGCTGTACGCTTGAATGGGCGTACATTGTGATTGGCTGTTTTGTGCTGTAGCTCTGGCTGTAGTCATAGCAACCACGAGGCAACAGCGAGCACATGTGTGAGCGCGAGTAGGTCTATTGGTGCGTTTTAATATCCATCCGTCTCGGAGCTCCGAGGACGTTGCCTAGCGACACGCACAAACACGCCCCTTTTCCTCGGAAGTCGATCTCGCCATCTCGTTTGAACTCAGCGGTGACCGAGCGAGGCTTCCGAGATAGAATTGAAGATGGATGCGCCCAGTGTGACATTCAGTGAACTGTTTTCATTGTGTTTGGACCGCTTTGGTGGTTTAAATCGCAATTTCAATCACTCGTATTGCTGTAATAACTTACATATGCAGATGATACATTGAAACATGAAATTAAGTGAAAATTTTAGAAGTTCAAATGGCTGCGTTTTCGTACGGTGAAAACGCACCGTTTCATTTATATTATTTCGTAGTCCTGAAATAATATAAATGAAAATAGTAGTAGTAGTCGGCCAATGCTACCGCAACAATAGCTTTCCGGGTGGCGTCCATGTTTTTCTCCGACGACCTACGCTCAAAACATAATAAAACGATTTTAGTGTGGGCGTGGCGTCCGATCCGAGATCCGAGTCGGCTCGCAGAGAATACTCGAACGCACCATATGTCTAGTTTCGGTTTGTGTTGCCAGATTGGGCATATGCCCCGTTTTTCCAGCCTAACGTGATTCAAAGTAGCCAAATCAGGCTGAAAATGTGCCCAATCTGGCAACACATACGATACGATACGATATAACTATATTAATCCCCCGTAGGAGAAATTTGTATGTTGCAGCAGCAGTGGAAGGACACAGGACAAAATAACAATGTAATAAATACAATAAATAAATAAATAAATACAAAGTGCTGATGCATAAGGAGACGCTTATAGTTAATAGGGACAAAAACAAGACAAACAGAAACAACATCAAGATGGGTGATGCATATACACATATATACGCATACCTAAACACACACACACATGCATATGCAAACACATAGACATACACAAACACAATCATCATCGGGCACTGTTGAACAGCCTAATGGCTGCCGGCACAAAGGAGCACCTGAAGCGCTCCGTCTTGCACCTGGGGAACATCAACCTGTGACTGAAGGTGCTCCCCATCTGCCACAGCTCAGCATGGAGGGGATGGGAGGGGTTGCCCATGATGGACTTGAATTTGTCCCTCATCCTCCTCTCCACCACCACCTCCAGACTGTCCAGCTCAAGTCCCACAACAGAGCTGGCTTTCCTAACCAGCTTGTTGAGTCTGTTTGACTCCCCAGCCTAGATGCCTCCTCCCCAGCACGCCCCAGCAAAGAACAGCGTGCTGGCTACCACAGACAGATAAAATGTCCTTAGCAGCCTGCCACACACGTCAAACGACCTGAGCCTCCTGAGGAAGAAGAGTCTGCTCTGACTCTTCCGGTAGAGGGCCTCTGTGTTGTCAGACCAGTCCAGTTTATTGTTGATGTGTACTCCAAGGAACTTATACGAATCCACCGTCTCAATTTCAACCCCCTGGATGGTAATAGGGGTTGGGGGCTTCCTCTTCCGGCGGAAGTCCACCACCAGCTCCTTGGTCTTGCCGATGTTGAGTTGGAGGTGGTTCTCCTCAGACCATCTGACGAAGTCCTCCACCACACCTCTGTACTCGTCCTCCCTGTCCTCACTGATGCAGCCCACGATGGAGGAGTCATCTGAGAATTTCTGGAGATGGCAGGTTCCAGAGTTGAAGCTGAAGTCAGAGGTGTAGATGGTAAAGAGGAAGGGTGAAAGTACTGTTCCTTGGGGTGCGCCAGTGTTGCTCATCAACACATCTGACAGGCTGCTCTGCAGCCGCACGTACTGTGGCCTGCTGGAAAGGTAGTCACCAATCCAGGCCACCATGTCAGGGTGTACCTGCATTGCTGAGAGCTTCTTCTCAAGCAGGGGAGGCTGGATGGTATTAAACGCACTGGAGAAGTCGAAGAACATGACTCTCACTGAGCTCCCCGGCTTCTCCAGGTGTGAGTAAGCCCTGTGCAGCAGGTAAATGATGGCGTCGTCCACGCTGAGTTGGGCCTGGTACGCGAACTGCAGTGGGTCCATGGAGTCACACACCTGGGGCCTGAGGTGCTGTAGAACCAGTCTTTTGAAGGTCTTCATGATGTGTGAGATCAGCACCACTGGCCTGTAGTCATTGGGAGAGCTAGGACGAGCTATCTTAGGCACCGGAACAATGCAGGAGGTCTTCCACAACTGGGGCACCTTCTTTAGCCTCAGGGAGAGGTTGAAGAGGTGTTGGAACACTCCAGCAAGCTGTCCGGCACACGCTTTAAGCACCTTGGGATTGATGTTGTCCGGACCCATTGCCTTATACCTCTGGAGCTTAGATAGCTCCTGCCTCACCTGGCCTGATGTAATGACAAGACTGGTAGCAAGGGGGAGTGGAGGGGGAAAGGGAGGGGAGGTGACTGGGTTGGGGGTAGGGGAGGTGAAGGAGGGGGGCACAGACTGACTCGCTGAGCTCACTGGGGCAGGGGTTGAGTCGAACCTATTGAAGAATAGGTTCAGCTCATTAGCACGTTCGTGCCCGCCCCCCACAGCTGGACCTGGCAGTCTGTGTCCCGTAATCTGCTTCATCCCATCCCACACCTCCTTGGCACTGTTAATTTCCAGCTTGCCCTCCAGCCTCTCCTTATAGCGGTTTTTGGCCGCCCTTAGTTTCCTTCTCAGCTCCTTCTGAACTGATTTTACCCCCTCTCTGTCTCCTGCCATGAAAGCCCTCTTCTTCCTGTTAAGTAGGATTTTAATGTTCTTATTAATCCAGGGTTTGTTGTTAGGAAAACAGCGGACCTTCCTGATGGGTACAACGCTGTCCTCACAGAACCTGATGTAATCCGTAATGCAATGGGAGAGTCCCTCAATGTCCTCTGCGTGGTCTTCCTGGAACAGATCCCAGTCTGTTCTCTGGAAGCAGTCCTGCAGGGCCTCCTCAGCCTCTCTAGACCACACCTTCACAGTCCTGGTGGTAGCCGGCTGCTTGTTTATAACAGGCTTGTACACAGGTGTAAGGTGTATCAAGTTGTGGTCAGACTGGCCGAGGGGTGGGAGGGGAGAGGAGCTGTATGCCTCCCTCACATTGGCATAAAGACAGTCCAGAATTGTATTTCCTCTGGTTTTACATTTCACATACTGTGTGAAGCTGGTCAGAGTTTTGGAGAGAGAGACATGATTGAAGTCTCCGTTGATTATCATGAGCGCTGTGGGGTGCCGAGTCTGTAATCTCGCGACGGTAGAGTGGATGACGTCACAGGCGCGCGCTGCCACTGCGGACGGTGGTACATACACAACAACAACGATGACGTGAGAGAACTCCCGAGGCAGATAGTATGGCCTCAATCCCACAGCTAACAGTTCGATATCTGGAGTACAGATGCTCTCCTTCACGGTAACATGTCCGGGGTTACACCATTTTGTGTTCACAAAGACGGCTAGACCCCCTCCTTTCTTCTTTCCGCTCAGTCGTCCCCTGTCCGCTCTCGCTAGCGTGAAGCCAGCCAACTCGATAGCACAGTCCGGTATATTCCTATGTAGCCATGTCTCCGTGAAGCACAACAAACTACACTCCCGGTACACACACTGACCGCTCGCCAAGGCTGTTAGTTCGTCCGTTTTGTTGGCCAACGATCTCACGTTCCCCATCACGATAGATGGAAGGCAAGGTTTAAATCTCCTGTGCGTCTCCCGTCTCAACCTTGCCTTCGTTCCGGCTCTCATTCCCCTCCGGTGTCTCCTAAGCTCCGCAGGTATGCCCGCGGGTGGGGCTCCAACGGCCCCGGCCGTTGGTCCCGGCCGGTACATCAGCAGCCCTTCCCTCGTATGGGTAATCATTGTTTGGTCCACGAGTATCACAAATTACACTAAAAACTACACTAACACTAACTTAAACTAATGATCAAATGTGTTTAAAAGATTAAAGGCACCTTCCAGCGAATATCAGAAAGATGTCAAGTTGAAATAATAGTAGCAATTAGAAGAAAAAATAAGTAGGAACTGCAAGAGCTACTGCAACAGGCAGCCACCCTCGACGGCGCCATGGCAACCAATACGTACCAGGTACGTACTCGCGTGCTCGCAAGTCTGTGCTTGAAGTACGGACTTGCCAAGTACGTGCTTGCAAGTCATCGAGTCCATAGTACGCGTGCTAGGAATTGAGAAACGGCCTATGAGATCGAAAAATATGAATGGGTGTCAATGGAGAGAAAATAATTATTTTCTGGTCCCAGTCTTTATATGCCCTGGATTACACATATGTTGTTTGTGGATTTAAATGATAATTTTTCACGCAAAGAAAACTAAAAATTTTCGTGAAGAAGTTTGATAATTTTAGGTTTTATGTGAGGCCGCTTTGTGAACTACAGCTCTTCGCTGCTCTCGACGCATATGATATACGTCACCACAACCGCACTTGGAACTTGGCACAGAGATGGCACATGGCCGTTTCTCAATTCCTAGCACGCGTACTACGGACTCGATGACTTGCAAGCACGTACTTGGCAAGTCCGTACTTCAAGCACAGACTTGCGAGTACGTACCTGCAATTGGAACAGCAGCGGACTCGATGACGTCACCACCTCTGCTCGTCCGTTAACTGTGCTACGGCCTAATTTAGGCATATACTACTGAACAATATAAACAAATGATATAATACAAGATCCCAGCCTCCCTAGTATGTAAATATTCTGAATGAATAAAAATTGAAAAGATATGCGTGTCCTGTCATGTGTATGAGCTATACACACACGACTTTATATATATATATTTATATATTATCTTATATTATTATTATATTATATAAATATATATATAAGTTAAGAGTAACTTAAGCTACAGTTGTGCGTCTTCTCGATATTGTCCGCCATCGTACTGCTGCGAGTGCGAAATGCATCCTGGGATTTATAGCGGTTGCAAGCATAGACATCTTATGATAGACGGAGCATCGAATGCTACCGCCTACTGGCGCTGACGAGACGCGGGGCCGCCATCTTGGAGTGGTCATCCGCTCCACTCAGTGTAATCCGTTTGGCTGGAGCAATGAACTGTCAGCGCATTTAATTAATCATACCTCACTGAATACCACTAATTTCCATGCGTTTTTTTGTCATACGTGTAGCTATGATAAAGGCCACATGGTTTGGCGTGTTTTATTATTCAATACTAATTATACCAATAGTATGGTAATGTTAAATCTTGCTTGTGAAAAGTAATCCCCCGATTCCTATTATGGATTGTCCGCCGATTTGAGCAGGAATACGCTGAACAACAGCCCGGCATCCTGTTTCTGCTGCTGTTGCTGCTCCCGGTTGACCACTCCAAGATGGCGGCCGTATTTCTCGCGTCCCAGCAGCCAATGGCCCGTCTATCTATAAGATGTCTATGGTTGCAAGTACACACGAGCCACCTCCGATGCATGCTCGGTGAAACGGCGAGATCGAGCACGCATCAAGAACACTTCCGGGTTTTACGACAGTACTCGCTTGATGCGTGCTTCGAATTGGAACAGTGCTCGGGCAACGACTGATGACGCACAAGTACGCGAATTGAGATACGGCCATAGAGATGGCTAATAACTAAAACTCTCCACATGCCCCGACTTATAGTGGTTTTCACCTCTTTCTATGCTTTTATCGCCTTGAAAAAAAGTGGTGAAGTGGAGCAGAGAGATCGCCATCTCTGTGCCGAGTTCCAACCTCATTCAGTAGTTTCAGACAACTCTTAAAGGCACCCAGTGCAACTTTCGAGGCTTAAAAATAAACATTCAATTTCTAGTCTTTTTTACACGTAGTAAGTTTCAATAACTCCATACCATTACATACCGACATTTAAGCAGCAAAGATGAGACGTCGTTGTGTGGTGAGAACTGATACAAAATCGATAACAACAACAATGCCGCCATTTTCTTTATTTTTTGTAACCTACAATAAATAAAGCAGGCTTCCAGTCAATGGAAAAATGGCTTCTCCCCACCGGCGATTGTTGTTGTTTACGATTTTCTATCAGTTCTCACCACACAACGACGTCTCATCTTTGCTCCTTGAATGTCGATATGTAATGGTATGGAGTTATTGAAACTTACTACGTGTAAAAAAGACTAGAAATTGAATGTTTATTTTTCATTGAATGTTTACATAAAGTTGCACTGGGTGCCTTTAACATTGTTGGCATCTTTCTGTAGTCCTTTGTAAGCTACACAACGCTGCCCCGTGCCAGGACACAGTTCAAACAGGGCCTTCTTGGAGCTTTCAATCCACTCTGATCCAAAGTGATTTACAGCCATCAGGATAATGTCATCCTGAGGCACAGTCTGCAATTTGACAGCAAGGAAACTTAACAGTTCATCTTCCACGATAGTTTTGCCATCAATAGTGGTGTAGATCTCAGGTTTAATCCTTTGTTTGATAAGACGCCGTGCGGCCATCTTAGACTTTTAGTATTCATAGATTAGAAAAGAAAAGGAGATCGTTAATACTTGGGAATAACATGGGAATGAATGAAACGCGCATTTGCATTTAAAAGACAGCGTTTACAGGAAGTGCGTCATTATTGCGCATCTAGGACCCCGAGTCGATCTGGCAGCAGAGTCAATCTGACACCCACACCGGCCCAGCTGCCTTTGACCTAAGTAAGAGTAAAAATAAGATTTGGGGGAACTATGAAGGGTCAACTGTGACCCTGATGTATGACCTTAGCAGTTGTAATGTGAGGATAAACGAAGTGACCACATCTAAGGGAAAAATAGACATAATGGACATAATGAAAAGCTACATTTAAGACGCATATTAAGTTACACCAATCTCAGGAGTCTTTTTATTCAACAGAATAATTTAAAAATAACAAAATGAAATGAAATGAGGCATTTATATCCCGCTCATATGATTAGCAAGCCTACGCAAGGAAGGCAGCTAACCATGTCAGAGCGGCTGGCTGTGAAATGTGCACAGAATGTGGTGTAGACTATCAAGTTGGTAAGAAACAACTGATATTACCGTGACATCATTTTATTTATAAAGACAAATGAAAATAGATTTAGAACTGGTTATATAAATGATTCTTTAACATTCTCTTAAAAGTCGGTATTATTAATGCATCTTATTACTAGAGGTAGAGAGTTCCATGCAACAAAAAAACAATTAAAACAATAGGTCAAATGTCGCTACTCCCAAGAAGCAAACACTTTCAGCTTTCTCCGGTCAAACATCTCCACACAGAACATTTCGTAGTCCTTCTTTGAATTGAAGAAGAACTGGAACGGTTCAATCCTGTTTGGGCTTTCTTCCGGGCAACTGCGGTCAACGGATTTCAGCTCTGCTAATAATGCCTGCTGCTCTGCACCTTCCATCCCAATGACCATCGGGAGAGAAACGTGGTCGGTAAAGGTCTGCAACTGGCACCATGCTGCTGCCTCAATTGTGTCCTTCAGGAAAACATCATCTGCCTTGAAGAAAGAAAAATTATTTGTGTCTGTACTTGGCAAAAAAAACAATAATTGACATCCTACTCTCGCAAAACCACACAATGGTATGCTAACGAAGGCTACTACTGATGAGTTTTCAATGATGAACAAAACTATTTAACTATAGTCATCTGACCTATTGTATCTGGCTATATATACACAACCTCCAGCCTTACACGCATATTACATACCAGGTTCCGAAGTCCCCGTTTCTTTCCTATCTGGTCTTCAGTTTTGCCTAGAAATAACAAAGATTGTTGTCTGTAATGTCGAGTAGGCTAATTCAAAGGAGAAGCCAGTCAGGGGTACTTGAGAGGCTGTGCTCAATATGGGCGCACATCGAGTACAGTCTGCCGGGTGCAGTAAGGGGCTTCTCCGGGAGGGGACACCCTGAATAATGGTACACTCAGCGATGGCGATTAGAAGTGAAATGAAATGATGAAAGTTAAAACAGAAAATAAAAAAAACTTTACAGGGCATTTGGACGAATAGATTTGAACGGTTTATTACACATATCTACCTCAAGAAACATAATAAATAAAATTCCACATTCGAAATTGAGAAAAAAAATAGAAATTCTTCCTTACAAACGAATAGAATACAGAAATATTCAAAAGTCAGCCGAAACACACTACAACTATCTTTGAGGACCAGGACCTTTGTCAGTGATCAGAAAAACATTTCTTCCTTTCTGGGAGATGGATGACAACAGTGGTGAGAGAGGGGTTGAAGTAATTCCTGTAAAAAGATGGGGAAAGCTGTTTATAATGCAATCGAACGGTATATTCAAAGCTAATGCTTCTAATAACCCCCCTGTTATGCATTGTTGCCACCTAGTGGCAAGATCGAAGAGTATAATTATTTTGATGCTTTTCTGACCTGTCAATGCACTGTGTCGGAGTGACTCCAGGATATTGGAGCTCTTAAATGCAACAGTACATCTGAACGGTTGTTCCCTTTCTGTCATGATCTGGTTGGTCTTGTCCTTGAACTTTGTCTCCAGCTGTGGATGGAAATCATAAAATAATGTAAGTTTCCTTTAATGTAATTTACTTTACATTTGAAAACCAAATTTTTTTGTTCTCGTGTTCTTGTGTCATACCGTGTAGGTGACCTTTTGCAGTTCAGGTAGCGTTCCACCACCAAAAGCCTCACAGGCTGCCTGAAGTCTTTTCTCTGACTGCTCATCTTGTTCACACTCCATCTGTGGGTCTATGGGAGATTAATTCATGAATTCAACAATGTAATAAGTAGGTCTCCTTGTAACATAACAAAACATTTGCTAATGTGTCACGTCTAAGCCTACATACTTGGTTTGGTTTGGTGATCTTCCTGAAGAGGCTGCAGATGCTTGCTGGGAAAGACCTACAATTAGGAAAAAACACAATTTAATTTTAAATTATAACATGTATTCATCCTGGTTTAAAAAATATGAATATTGAGGAAAGGTAAGGGATAAGACAGACAAGATTCGGCCCCAGAGGGATGCTTTCAATAACTGCAATACACCCAGTGTTTCCCACAGAAATTTTGGAGACTATGGGGGGGGGGGGGGGGGTGGTATGGAGCGATTGTTGACCGGGGGGGGGGTTGTATGTCTTCAAACTTCGTCTGAGCAAAAAATTATTATTATTTTAATAATAATAATAATAATTCATGTGCACGCAGAGACTATGGCGGCCGAAATTAGACTATGGCGGGGCGCCATAGTCTCGTCAATGTGTGGGAAACACTGAATACACCCAATAACTTCTTCTGGAATAACTTTGATCTATACCTACATCTATGCATACCCTGAAAATGCCTTGTTGAATACAAAATTAAGTTAGGAGTGTAAACCAGCCAACCTGTTGAAATTGCTTCATCAGCAGACCCCTGATGGCAGTGAGGTTCCGGCCACTGAGTCCGGCATCCTTCATAGAGCTATATCTGGTAGCCAGAACCAAGGCCTGAACGGAACAGCCGGTTGTTAGGTCTTAGTTGTCATGAATTATGCCCACCTACTAATGTGTTGTATTCAATAATATTGCTGCCATTTTGGGTAACATCAGGCCTTACTTGGGATAACAGAGGCATCATTTTTGAAGTCGAGTTGGTTATAAAGACGTAGGGTGTCTGAAGATGGTGGACGACGTATGTAGGCTTCAGGTGATTCGGCCGCGAAGACCTGTCGCCCCAGGCGATTCGTATCCAGACTGCCTCATCTGTATGCTTCTTAATTTTGATGGACACCTTAAAAACACAAAATCAGCAGAATTGCACTTAATTATGTTCAGCCTATAAATGGGATCCACCATGTTGCTAATCTTGCAAGGGTTTGTTCTTACATGTCTAATGAGCTCAGCAAGGTGAGCTTTAAATTGCTCCTTAAAGTTGGACAGCTCTACCGAGAGAGCGTCATCTGAAACACAAATAGTAATATAGCTAGCTTTCATGACACAATACATATCACCGGTTTGGTCTGTGTACAGGTTTCCCCCCCCCAGTAATATAATAATTTAACAAAATATGTGGTAACTCAGAGGTCATGGTAATGGTTTGTCCTACCTGCTGCCTCTAGAAGCTGGTAAGCATGCCATTGCCTTTGGTTTGGGTGGTCAATGACATCTTAAAACAAAATAGATGTTCTTATATTTCATCCCTGATGATAACAAATTCATACGTAGTTTGAGTTTTATGGTGAAGCTACTTACAAACCATCTCGAGCTCTGTGATGTGTTTTACTCCCAATCCACTTTCCTGTTGAGAACCGACATATTGCATACAATGTTAGGACAGAAAGAACATCCATTCAAGTGGTCATCATATACATTGCCTAACATCACTACGTTACACACTGCTGTACTGTGGACAAGACTTATCGTACTTCATTAGGACAGAATCTGCCGAACTGTGTGCATAAGACAGTGAACTAGCGTTATGGTTACACTGACCAAACCCAAAACACATTCAAGCTTAGGCGAACACCATATAGCGACAGGCAAATGTTCAGATCTTAAAATCCGTAATGCCTTATACCATCTAAAATGATTTCAACACAAGAAAGACGCATACTTCACATAGGTCCAGCAGTCTTTCCGTCAACACATATTTGGGCTTAGTGAAGTCCAACGATTCTTGTTGTTCGACGCTCAGACGAGCCCACAGTCTCAGTGTCGTCTTCAGCGTTTGTGTCGACATGGTTCGTATGAGCCGTTTTAACAAATGTCTCCTGAGGTCGTCCATCTTTTATTAAGAGAACACAAAAGAATAAGACGAATAATGTATATCAGAACCAGCGCTGGTGATACAGATAAAAGAAGACGGTAAAATATTCCAAGCAAGCGCCACAGGCCGAGCATACGAATGGACCAATCACATTTCAATCAGGGAAAGTACGCGGGGAACTGTTGCGCCCCCTATCGTACCGGAGTAGTCTCTTCTTGTATTATTTTCTAAAATTCAGAAAATAATGATAATTATTTCTCAAATACATCACCATAAATTGTTACAGCAATGATAAGTATCTCTACATTATGTTTTGTTTTTTTACCGCTTCGTTGTATTTTAGTGTCGCTGAAGGAACCCCAAGGAAACATAAGGTGAACTGCTTAACTTGTTTGCATTTGCATTTATACACTTTAATATCCGTGTATAAATGCTGGTAGCATTTGCTGGTAGCATTTATACACAGTACTGGGCCTGGGCCAGTACCGTGTATAAAGTACTGGTACTGGGCCACTTCACAATTTATAATTTATTTAATTTACATTTTTTTATACCGTAAAAAAATAATAATATATATATCATATAAAGACCTATTTATATATATATTTTTCGATTAATTATTATTTTTTATAGAAATGTAACAATTGCATTATAACATTAGATTTATTTATACGATATTATTTGATAATTATCAAATTTATTTATTTATTTTATTATTGGTCCTACCAAAGCTACTTCTGGAAATCCATACTCCTGTCCATGCGATGGCGGTATTGAGCCAATACGCTGGTTCCTTATCCGTCATTAAACTACAAAACAAGTGTTGGTCAGTTAGGTAAAATGTTACAAAAACGTGTAATCGATGTATCAATAATATCGCAAGGCTGCATTAATGTCACTCGCAATTATCTGTTGAACTGTACAGCGACTGCCTAGTCTATCCACATCTGCTACGTCCCAGTTGGGATATTTGTTCTTGCATGTCCTTGTCGCTATATAGAAAGCTGAGCTTGCTTATTTAGAACCGATTAAGGGATTCTGAGCTCGATTAAGAGATCGTTTCGTTTGGATTTGCAGAATTATTGCACTGGTTTATTTCATGTGACTTAAGCCGTCAGTCATCTGGTAAGTAGCCAGCTTGGTCATCTGGTAATACGAGAATGTCAACAAACGTCAACAAACATGAGCATAGCAACTTGTGATGTTGACCTCTAATATAACTCTAATGCTAATTAGTTTGGCATATTCAGTGACAAAGATACGCAAAGGAAGTCCCGTTTGCTTATTTTAAATTCGTCAATACATATGCCAAACTAATTTGCAAGTAAGTCAAAAGAGTACGATCACTGTGGACGGAAATGGACAAAAGCATTATGTAGCCTACAGTCCATCGTAAAGAACGAACTGACCGTGGTTAGAGGGTGCAGTATGAGGGGACGGGTGGTAAACAACAATCAACAACAATAACAACCCTCTTGTTTCGGGCGGCGTGCAGGTGAACGTTATCCACTGAAGAGTAAATGACAGCTCAGGAAGGAGAGGGTTGGGGAGGCTGTAGTATCCTTTAAATAGACCAGTGATTATTGATTATATAGGGTATGATGGAATGATGGAACTGACTTTGTTGTTTGAAGTGTGCTTTGACATCATGTGGATTTCTCCTGGATTCACTCTCGGATTGCTGATAAATTCAGGGTTCCTCTTGTTTTGACATTTTCAGTGTTACCGCAGTGTAAGCCCTTAACTCAGCATGCACCCTGATCTCTCACCTCATCTGCATACGGATGAATGCAATGCAATGATAAATCTTCTAAAACAGTGCCATACGGAGGTAAGACAGCGATTCATAACCTTCTCTCCTGTCTCTCCCACTGCCTTTTTCTTCACACATACCAAATGTCAATTATTTAGTCGCTCACAATTGTCCTTCAGCTTGGTTCTGTGTTAAATAGAGTTCATGCTATTAATGCAATGTTTCTTGTCGCTCCCCCCCAGCACAATGTAACGAGGTTCTTTGGCACGTGCAATGATATGGACCGGGCAATGCGGCACTGTCTTAAGGCAGAGGTGAGTGACTCCCAACTAATTTTATTTATTTATTAAATAAGAGAAAAAACGTTGCCTAAACTGACACCTGGTGCCTTCCATGTCCGCTTGGCATTCAACAGAGGCTAGCTAAGAGGGAGAAAAGCAGACAGCACGCCGAAGAGATGAGGAAAAGGGTGAAAGAAGGGCCGAGGCCTGAGACGGATTAAGACCGGCGCATCTGGATGTTGATTGAACCACAGCAGCGTTTCGAATCTGTCATAACCACTTCAACTGGATGTGGGATGGATGGGGTTGGGACTAATTTAAGACTTGTAAATGTTACCCATTTGCCAATAAATCACTGTTCAATAAGACACCTGCTGACGGATCTGTATTTGTTTGTAGTGTGATGATGAAAATAAAAATCGTTGATTAAAAAAAATATTGTGTATTTTTTCGCATAGTTCGTCAGTGAGGTCAACCAAAAGATTACACTGAACGCAGCTCCAAGATTGATTAACTAACCTTCTCTAAACCATATTAAGTTAATTATGTGATTAACATGTATGATGAACATGTTCACTAATCTTGATTGAAATGTTTACAGTGGCTGTGTTGTTATATACGATTAATGCTGGTTATGGGTTACCCATAGAAAAGGAAAACTAAAATATGTTCTTAAGCATATTACTTTGATGCATGTGTCCAAAAATGGAATGAATATGAATGAATGAATATAATTAATTTATTCATCATGACACTTTATTCATCATTATTTATATTGTGGATAATTCAGAAAGTTGTGGAGGGATTGAGGGAATGGAAAATGGCACAGCAGACTGTAAATAAAATTTCAAATAAATACAAAAATAAACTGCTTTCAAACGCTACTTACAATGCCAATACAAAACATACCCTGTAATAGAAAGTATTCTGGCAGGCAATACATTTATATCTACAGTATATTACATGCAGTTCATTACACAAATGGCTAGCCTCTATAGTCTATGCACTGCCTGTGTCTGATTGGAAAACTGGACAATTCTCTGAATTATTCAAACTATTTTCCACAGAAGTCGTTATTTTTTGGTAAATTAAAAACGTAAATACAATAGAAGTTTATGTACGTATATCATTTCATGAAACTAACATCACATGTGATTAAGTTCTACCTTGGTTTCAGCTTCACAATACAGAACGTAGACAACGCAGACACCAAACAAACACCTTACGGTGATGTCCATGACAAACAAAAGATCCTCAACTTAAAAAAACATAACATGTACATGATCATCAGACTTTGGTAAACACGATCTATATCCAACACATTCAACACACCGTAGAGTACGATATCTTTTGCACTAGTATGATAGATTATTACAACCAATATAGGCCCTATACACCTTTGTGATACGCTAGTGTGATGCATATTGCATACCATTTGCAATGTGTGATGTATACCAAAGCAATTTAATGTTTCACTTTAGTAGGTGGCCACTAATACGATTTCATCTTTCGTGCACATTATTACGGTTTCAGTGTTATACAAATCAATATCAAAGAGCCGAAATGCCCCCACCCCCACCTTAATGGGTTCAAACTTGCCAAACCTTCTTCAAGAAGTCAATGTATTCTTGCAGCTACACTAATCACAAGTGTAACATATGTTGAGAATATAATACAGACGAAAAGAAAGTGAACAATTTGAGGGTGATTGTAAATAGCCATGATCTGGACAAGTATGGTCTCTTTTTAATTAGCCTAGATCAAAAAGTGTGACGCGATAATTAAGTCAGTAATGTTAGATTTCCTTCTGCTAATTTACAATATTCCTTTAAGTCTTTTTTTAAATAATTATAAGTACTTTATGAAGAAATAAAGAATTTAATTCAAACTCTTGCAACTCAATGGCATATAACAAATCAATGTCATTAGGACTGCTTTGAGCACTCAATGCCATTGTGGAGTTTAATTCTGTCCATAGAAATGATGTATCATAAGGGAGAAACTTGTGCTTCACTCGGATGCAAACTTTGGTTTTTTTGCTAAACTAACTCAATGGCTTGAATAGCGACTCGTGCACAGACCATCAGCAGACATGGAAATCTATATTCATAAGAATGTACAACAAAGGCTGACCATATTTTCACTTTGTACACAAAGCTTACGTTTTAAATACAAATATACATATATCTCTATCTCAATATATTATATATAATATATTACGTTTCATTAAATAAATTATTTCAAAACATAGGCGATTGCATGTACACATTTCCGAACCTTTCACAAAGCTTTCAAACTCATACAAACAGTCTATGTTTCTTCCTAGAAGAGGATCATTCTCTGATATATAATCTCTAAAATGATCAGGCTGGCGTTAAACGTGGGCTCAGTGTATTTCTCTATTCTTCTAAGAAAACAAGCCAGACTTGTTAAATGGGCTGTAATGGTAAAACACCACTGAACCTAAGAGTTAATTGATAGATAACAAGACATTTTAGGTGGACAACAGCAGGTCACCTTTGATCTTTTCATTCAGTACGACGGTAATGAAAGTGTACAGGTTTACACAGGCCTTACCCTTTAAGCAATGAGCGTTTGGCCCTTGGGCCGTTCTTTGATTTCTTCGAGGACTGGGACAGTAGAATCACAAAAACATGAAGTCGCGCTTCAACGGTGACTGTTGAAGAAGCGTGCCCTTGCTGGTAGAGAGGTTGGTAAAATCCGCCAGGTTCCATGCATCCTTGCATGAAGGGTCAGTTGTCATAGGCTTTATTCTGCATGTAACCGAAGAGAGCTTCCAGACCTTTGGTGGAGCACCACAACTGTCTCAACATCTGGCACTCCTTCTCATTCACCTCCTCTAACACAGGTCTCAGGATGCCCCTCACGAGGCATTTGGATTCTTCTAGCACCTGGGGGTCAGAATGGGACAGGGTCACCTTCATTCTACCAGCACTTATTAGATAAAGAGAAATAATGAGCTCTCTTGTTGGTTGGGTACCTACCACAGAGCTACAAAGAGCCATTTCCCTCACACGTATCATCACCTCCTGGTTAAATGTGGCTGGCCAGAAGACCTGTGAAACCAGACCCCGGCTGCATGCTTCTTGTGCTGTGAGCTTTCTCCCACAGAACAGCATCTCATTGGCCTAGGATTTGAAAAAAATGTGGTAAAACATGAACATTGTGGACCGTGGAGTAAATATTTACAAATAAACTGGGTTCACTGACAACCCTGATTAATAGCGTGACTGACCAGCGCCACACCCAGGATCTGGGGAAAGGTGTAGGAGGAGCAGCCAGAGGGGGTGAGACGGAGGGCTGCACACGGGGTTTGGAACCAGGCTCTCTCGCTGGCCCACACCACATCACACAGAGGCAGGATGGAGGCCCCAAGGCCCAGAGCAGGGCCGTTCACAGCCACCACAATGGGCTTCTTGAAGTGGATGAATGCCAACACCAGATCCCTGAATGGAGCAAGTTTGTTTTATTAAAACTCAAGAGGATGTGGTGGATTCTGGGAAATGTTGTGTCTGGTAAATCCTGTTGTCCTCAGCAAGTCCCCTTTTCTTACCGCACAGCCTCTGCAATGCGAGTGCTCTCTTTCCTCCGGTCTGTGGACAGACGCCCTATGAGGTAGGAGGGCTCCAGGCCGCTGCAGAAGACAGTCCCCACGGAGGTCAGCAGCAGCAGTTTACTGTCATCTGCAGCTGCATTGCCCAAGGCCCGACAAACTTCCTTCATGATCTTTAAAAGAAAAAAAGGGGGATTTCCTTTTCGAACAAACAAATACAAAATCTCTGTACATTGTACCAAGATCTCTGTACAATATCTGGGCTATGTAGGATTTAGGAATACAATCAGACCAATAAATGGTCTGATTGTCGGTCATCGGTCATTGAGTAATGACTGACCAGGACAGGCTTTTAAGGGGACAACTCCTGGGTATTGATGGGTTTGTACCTGCCGAAAGGTACAATCACAATTAAACTCGATTGGTTCTCCAGTTTAACTCGCTCAATACAAACATTATCTCTCCTGAATTACAGCAGGACACATTTTTTTATAACAATCTGATTGACATCTGCCTCAGGTTCATCACAATGTGGCACGACAAGAAACGGCAGACTGTTATGGAAAAAGCTGTTATGCTTTTATGCCCCATAAGAGGCACCATGTGTTCCACAGAGAGTTAGATGCAATGAAGCCAGCAGGCCTCTGCAAATATGGATAAGAATAGAGATTTGATTATGGAATGATGACACCCTAACGCGGCAGACCCAGAAAGGCATCAGGTGCAGTTTGATTGCACTGCGACACCCCCTGTCGAAGCCCCCCACTCCACCTAAGGGGGGCCGGGGAAAATGAAATTGAGAAGGCCTTCAATTCGGCAGATCCATGACCATTATGAACACATTCTAAGCAAACGGTGGCCAGTTCAACAGTATAGGCTCCCTCAAGTTTCTTATATTTTATATTATATTACTCTGGTTCCATTTCATCTTGTATTCTACATTTTACACAATCACTAGACTGGTAGAGACTTTAAAATGAACTACCTGACTTCTAAAGAATAACCTAAATATCTGCGCATAAACCTTCTTTGCATTTAACCACAATTACAGAAACATTGATGTAATCAAAGATCAAGTTCCCTCCAAACCAAATTCAAATCCATTTTTATTGTTGTTTTTATGTTGTCTTCCTTTGGAGATAGATAATGATTTTATGTCACTCTCTTTGCTTAGCTTGACGACGGAGAAGAGGAATAAAGAGATTCTGGGAGATCTTGCCACCAGGGGGAGTAGCATTAGAAACGTGACATGTGGTATCCCTGATGGAATTTAAATGTTTTGATTACTCCTCTCCATTTGTTTTGGAAATTTTGAGCATGTTCTGCATTTATATTGTGTAGGCTCTATTGTACTTCCCCTATCTCAAAACGAAACAAAAAAATGTGTTGATGCATCTGGGATAGCCATTAATATACAAAGTTTATGTATATTAAACATACATTTGAAACTACCTTGGCACACACAGTATTCAATTAGGACAGTATCCCCCTTAAACAAGTAGGACTGATATACAACATTACTACAGATACTTTCTTATTGAATATCTAGTGTTTTTTCACAATTTCTTGCTTTGAAAAATAAGGCTGCCCAGGACATTGAGTCCGGCATTATAAATGCCAGACTCAATGTAAGAGACACCCCATCAATTGATGAAGATCTTGATTGTGTCTATATTCTTTACAATCTTACACCCAACCACAAACAACTGTTAAGCCCAGTGGGAAGTTTTGAATCATTAGGTTGATTTTACATTTAATTGTATCAATCAGAAAATTTAAAAAAAATTCTGCCCATGATACACCAGAACATATGAATACATTAAGGAGTCATAGCTGAATGGTGATCACATCATGTCATTTGTTCTGTAGAAAGCACAAGTTTATTCACGTCTATGAAACCGGGCTCTCCCTATGTCATGTTTTGACAGGCTTCAGCGAACAAATGCATACACAGAATCCTTACAAAAAGGGTAATCATATATATTAAGCTGTATAGAATACTACGCTACTCTCTCATCCCACAACACAATGTACCAAGGCCGGGGAACAAATGCTTGCAAACCGTGCTCATACAGTCCGGTATCCTCCGCTAATACCCCACCACTACACCAGCGTGTCGTGGTGGAGGGGTGGTGGAAGGGTCACCACGAAGCTGCCCATTACGCTTCATGTAGTGAGAACTCGGATCGATATGAACGGTACGCTGGTGTCTATGATGGCGCCGGGTCACCGTTGCTTTTAATCCACCTGTTGCCATTAGGCGACCACAGGGCTATGCTCTCCAACGCAAGTCCATCAGAGCGGTGCTACGGGTGGCGGACAGAGCAAGCACTGCTCACACCCTTGGTATTTAGATAACCCTTAGCTTTCCCATAGCCATGTTACTGCTTGTATATGTAACGTCACATTACTTGTGAGAAGTTGTCATCATTTAATGGTTGCATTCATCACCAATCAGTACAGTGGAAATTAGGAGGTGCTTTTGTTTTAGCGGCCATTTTGGTTCCTTGAGGTGAACCAGAATGGATAAAAGGCTACATTTTACATTTGAAGGTGTAAAAGCAGGAAGGGAGCTCTAGTCTAGAGCTTGGCTGAGTAGAACCAGCAGCTTTGCAAGGGTTTGTCCTGCATTGAAAAGGCTAAGGCGGCCCACCTAAGACATTTTTTTCCTCTCCGAATAATAATCATATTCATTCAAGTATATTCGAATTAGTGTATAATCCAATGAAAATAAGAATTGTTGGGTTGTAGGGCCGACTGATGAATGGTGAACGATCAATACCTAGAACAGATAGTGATAATTATAGGTAGATGAATGCAGTTACTATGGATGCAATAAGAGGATTGTGTGATGAGAAACGAAAATAGGCCGTTACCTCCACATTTACCTACAATAGTGACCATGGCGACTATGACAAAGATTGCAATTCTACCTTGTTGAGGTAAAATTTATGGCGCTTTTTTCGCTAACCAGAAATACAGTACCTGCTGGCACCTTACACAAGACTGGCCAGTACAGGCCACCGTAGTCTGTCAAATTAAACACTTTAGGGGTCTTTCCGCTGGTTAGATGTGTTTGGATGTCTAATATCCTTGTTAAGACTATTCGGAAACTTGCCCTCAATTAACATAATTAACAAATGGTTTATAGCTATCCAAATTAAAGAAGGCATCAGTCACCAATTATACTTGTGACTTTTTACCATTTCAATAAAACAATAATCTTTAAAGCAGCTATACAACCCATAAAAGGCAGACTGCAATACGTTTTTGGCGGATGATAATTTAGGAGTACATGATATGTGGGCGAGCAATCATAAAAGAATAGCCTGGCTTGTTAGGTCATCAGATAACGTTTGCAGTCCTCTGACATGCAAAGTAACCACCAAAGCCTTATTTGGAACTAGGGAAAGTCATGTATGTCACTTTGCATCATGCAGTAGCTGAGCAACTAGCACAGGTGTTATTGGTTATGTCAGCATAGAATTATCACTCGGTATTTTCAATATCGGATTCAGTGGCCTTTGCCAATGTCAGTCGCACGTCTAATCACATCCCTCGGTTTAATGAATAGATCACTATGATAAAAAATGATTGTTACACAAATGAAGTGGCCAGTTTTGTGCCACAGTCACCAGAGCCGTTACCTATAAATTCATTCAGTGTTTCAACGGGCGAGGATGCTGTTCAATGGGAAGGGCTGACACAAGGCGCAAAGGGAACACCAGCCGCGTTGGTGAGCACTGATCACAGAGCATCAGTGGTAATGGAGGATGACAATGAATCTAATTCCACTTTCCTCTCTGCACGGAGGAGAGTGTGAATGATGCGGGGCAATGTCGGAGTCCATTTGTGGTTGCTCAAACCTTGCCCTAAAATACATTTTCCCTAATCCTATCAGAAACATGGGCTTTACAATGAGTGGCAGGAACAAAGCGGAGCGGGAACGGGCGGTGATCTCTTTGTTGCCAAGACAACCTAACCACAGACGAGGGTGTAGATCCGAACAATCAGTTCAACAATTGCAGGCCCCTATCAATAGATCCATAACGACAACCAGAAACAACAATCAACAAATACTTGTCTGTAGGGTGCGGCCATGAATGAAGTAATTTTATATGGGATATCCAGAATCGATCAACACTGGGTGTTAGGTTTGTAACATTGACAAGTTGGTAGACAGAAAAGCATGAGAATAGCCACACGGTGGTTTAGGAGAGGGGGAATGGATGGGCAATTAAACTATTTTCCATGCGTGATACTCTGGTGAAGAGGTTCAGCCCAGTGGTGTAGTCTATTGTATTGTAGTGGGTATACTGTGATGATTCCCTCCCAGCCTCGTACAAACCCGTCCCACCGGTACGTGTGAGTGTGTGGCGCTTATGGGGTGTCGCACCACACTCACCAACGTAGGGGTCCACAACCCGCTGATTTAAGAGTATAACGATTAGCAACAATCATGGAAAGCTGAATAGGTTTATCAGTTTTAATAACAGTATGAACAAATAGAACACAAAAATGACAAGTTGTCCTTTGTATATCTATAGTAGCAATAGCACATGCTAAACAAGGACCAAAATCTAATAAATAATTGAATGAACTGTTTACAACCATGGCTAAACCAGTGCATGAGAAGGAGATGAAAGGAGACTAATGTTTCACTCTTTCAATTGCTCTAATTTGAGCTCTTACTGTTGTTATCTAACATACCATACAGTAATTTAATTGTGTAAAAGTGTGAAATTACTGCACCTTAAAAATGACCATGAATTAGCTATACTCTCATTTGCATAGTGATTAACTTTATGAATTTCAATTGTGTATACCAACTGCATGTTCGCTGACATTTACCTAACTTTCTTTCCCTCCACTCTAACCAAGGATGCCTGTTTTTAAATTCCCTAGCCTGACACCAAGTCCGAAAGGCTGGCCAGGGGTTCTCATCTAAAAGTAACAAGGAGATATACAGTGGGATTAAAACATTGTCTTCTGTTGACTACTTGTTATGTGGTTTACACATTAATATGGGAGGACTGGACACACACACACACACACACACACACACACACACACACACACACACACACACACACACACACACACACACACACACACACACACACACACACACACACACACACACACACACACACACACACACACTTTTCTGTTGTGTCTTTGCTAGTCTCCATAGCTCTGGTAGTGGCATCTGCTGCTGCAGGGTCAACTTAAGCGGCAGCAGTAGATTTTGGGCCAGGCTTAAAACTAAGTAAAACACTGAAATAGACGTAGTTTGCTTTTCATATTGTAATGTTTAATGTTATTGTAGCATGTAGCCGGGGACTCTTTAAGTGTTTGTGTTGTGTTTTTTATCATTTTATCCAGTTGTTTTAACTGTTATGCCAATTGTTTGCACGTTTAACTTTCAATCTGTGTGGGTTGCTAATCACAGCGCGAGAAGGAGGGACTCGGCCCGCCAACTAACATGCAGAGATGCAGGGGCAGCTTCGCGCTTCGTAACAGAGACGGGGCAGAGCGCGAGCACGCAGGGGGAATTTTATGAATGGTGAATGTAGGAGATAACTTCCCCTGCTAAAAGTATTTTATTGCAGTTATACCCAACCAGTATTTGCAAACAATAAACACAGAAGTGAAAGATCTGTCACAAGACGATTGATACGTATCCGTGCACATTTTTAAGTGGCTACACGCAAATCCTGGTGCGTTCCTTGTGGGTATACGGCGTATACCTGCGTATCACGTAGACTACACCACTGGTTCAGCCTAAGCCTTCCAATTATTATCGTTAGAGTTTTCACAAATACAATTTCTGACAATGTCACTAGGTCCCGGCATGGTCAATTGCAAAAGATCCCACTATTCTGAAGCCGACAAGTACCAAAACATTTTCCTTTTCAACCTTTCATTCAACGTTTAATTTGAAACCAGACGCTATTCATCAACGCTACATGGAGGGGTTTTTCAATTGGGTGATAGATTGAAGGGATAGATTTAAAACTAGAGAAAAAAATCATTAAAAGGGATGTCATTCACCATTTACCCGGAAGACTCAGCTTTATTTACCTCAGGTGTCAAGGCATTGCTGTCTGTCGTTTGGCTGGACAGCAGCACGTGCGTGAAGCCTTCTTCCTTCCTGACCACGATGTCCCGGAAACGGCAGAGTGAGTCACTCTGCCGTACGTTGTATCTCAGCCGCTTGTCGAACACGTATCCCCTGTTTTCCCCCAGCTTCCGCTTTGCCGAGCTGTGCAGATGAATCCTCCCGTTGGCCAAAGGGGAGCCTGGAATACAGGGGAGCGTAGAGGAGGGTGTTGAACAGGTCCATACACACACACAATGAACAACTTTTTTGTTTATACAGACATGACTAATGAAGCAGCAATGGAAGCCATGTCCGCAGCAGACTCACTGTTTGTGTTGTGAAAGCAAGCCAGTTTCATTATACTTCGGAAAAGAAAGAAAATAAAGTAAAATCCCGGGACAAGTCTTATGCGCCAATACTGCGCTTACACTTGGTATCAGAGCCAACCAGAGCTTAAGTCTTAAAGTCTTAAAGTGATCAACAGAAATAGGTATGTTTTTTCTAAGTATGTTATTAAGGGTTATCGAGGTGTCTATTAAGCAATCCGAAAATTATGTTCCATGAAATCCATTGCGATCCCACGTAATTTCTGTATCGATTATAGTCTTTACCTTTAAGCCAGTAAAATCAACTGAGACTGTGTACCTCCGTGGCTACATAGCCAAGCATGTGACCACTTAGCGTACACTCACGTAGCCAAGGCAGCGGCCAATTAACCTGCATCCCATTAAGGCCACGGTGGCACAGGCCTGTAATAAGCCTGTCCAATCATGTCATTGGCAAGAATGACATGATCCGCCTGCCTACCCGACTACCTACACCCACGCTGAATTTGCACTCAATGCGCATGACCAGTCTTCCGCAAGGCTAAGCCGACCTCTTGCTAAATCTTGTGAGCTAGTCAATTGTTTGGGGAAAGTGACTTTGGGGGGGAGGCCTGAATGAGTGATTACTTCGGTGGGAAACTTTCAAAATCTAGCTTGCTCTGGCTTGTTTCTCAAAATGCCATGCCTGACTTTAACCCACAATACTATTGCAGCTCTGTTAGTTGATTGATTAGAGCCAATAAGAATGACACATGTTTTTGCTGGCCGTAGAGTTATGTCCTAGCTTTGTCTTGCACAAAAGGTTGGCTTCTATTTGCAGCCTTCTAGATGGACACTCACAATACTTGTGAGTAGGATATACATGTTGGTAAGAAAGAGATTTTGGCAGGGAGAAAAACTAAATAATGGTTCTTTATCCTTTAATCTTTTATAGGTCAGTACTAACTGAAAAGTTGCATGCAATTGGATCTTTCTGCAGAGTGGTGTATTCCATTTTGTAGTCCTACAATACAGCTCAAAATATATGTAGAAATACGGGCTACGTTTTTAAACATGATTTGATATCATGATGTGCTGAGATCCATTGAACTATAAGTGTAACATGATATCAATGTTCATGATGTTTGCGATAAAAAGGACAAATAAATATCATTAACGTCACTCGGCAAATGGATGCAAAAGGAGTGCAACGTAGCTCTTTGTACCACTTGATAAATCAACAAATGTTATTAAAGGTTTCTGTTTTTTATTGCAAGGGGAACCTTGACTTAAATAACACAAATCTGGAAATGTAGTGAGAGTCCAAACCTTTTGGTCCAGTCAAGCCACATCTCTTGAAAAATAAAATATTCCTTTTAAGATACCTAATGAATGATTAACCATCGGGTTTCAGCTCTGGACTGTTGACCGGGAATGACAATACTGTTATCAGAGTTTGGTTTAAGACGACTGAAACAGGAATTCCAAAACCCTTATTGAAACAACCCTAGCCATCGCTAATGAGTAGAGGTTGGGGTTAGTAGAGTAGATAAAATAAAAAACCTTTTAAACCTAAAATTTGAGCATGCTTCATTACTAAGGAGAGGGTGCTAAGGAGAACGTGCAATACAGTTACTCTTCAACGTCACTGATTGTAACTAAAGCTCTAAAGTATCATTGTTGCACTGCTTTTAAACACAAGAAGATCTCAAAAGGAGGTTATGGCTTAGAATCCGACAATGGCTTTTCTATGTTGAGTTTTCATGATCTCCGAATGAACACATGCGTTTCTGCCAACCATATACGCATTGTATGGTAATTAGTGAACACACTTGGGTGCTGCTGCAAAAGAGCATTGGTGCTTTGCAAAACCCACCCAGGGGTTAAATAAACTACAGGTTAAACGTTGAAATTAAATAAATTATGTGCCATCCAACATTGAGCTCCATACTACGTCATAGGGTAATTAAATAGACTAAAAATAACTAACTTTGATGAAACCCAATCATGACTTGATGAGCCAAGCATTATCTTTAGAATTCCAGTATTCTACTTCCAGTTAGTTCTGATCATGTAACACAATCAAACGCAAATTGAACATAGCACGTACAACCCAGCTCTTTGGTTAATATAAAGTTTAAAGTATATCCCCGTGCATTTAATGATTCAAATGACCATCGGCTCACCTATGTTTTCAGCGCGCTGTTGCCCAGGATTAGCCACGTCCGCCAGGGTCCTCTCCCCCTTGTCTGGAGGAGGCCTCGGAGTCCTCGACGACGCCCGGTATAAGACAGGCTCCGCCTCTCCATTCTGAGGTCCGTTGTGTGAAGCCCTCATGGCGGGAACAAACGGTAACTGCCGGGGCGAGGTGGGCTTGAACGTCGTCACTTTGTTAATCCTCTCCTCTGGAGCCTGCTTGCCCACCGCTCCTCCACCAGCCACCCTCTGCTTCTGTGTCCTCCCTGGATCCCCGCCCCCCCCGACCACCACATCCACCCCGGCCACGTCCCCCCCCCTCCCCGCAGCCCGGGGATCCGAGCTTTGCCTCTTCTTGCGGGTGTCGGCGCGGGCTCTGAAGGGGTCCGGGTGAGCGGCGGGGCGGGCGGTGGCGAGGGGCGGCGGGCCGGACGGCGCTCCGTGGAGCATCTTTGGGGGTTTGAGCGGCTTGTGCGGGGCGTGCAGTCGCAGGCTGTTGAACTGGTCGATGAACTCCTCGCAGTGCAGCAGGTGGTTCTCCGGCTCCCATGTGTCCTGCCTCCTGCCGTAGCCCTTCCAGCGGATCAGGTACTCCCACTTGCCCTTCTTGTTTCGCCGCTTGTCCACGATTCGCTCCACCTGAGGGGGCGACGCGCGCGCACGCACACACACACACACACACACACACACACACACACACACACACACACACACACACACACACACACACACACACACACACACACACACACACACACACACACACACACACACACACACACACACACACACACACACACACGATTCATTTATTCGGAAGGCCCATTGCTACAACACCACAGCATCCAAATATTAATAAAGAGCCCATTATGTCTCACACAACAACACAATCATTGTGTAAGTATTTACAACCAAGTGAATCAGTCGATAAATATATAGTTATATCAAGGGTAGATATGACAGCACCTAGGATTGCTGACACAGAGCAGACACACACACACACACACACACACGCAAACACGCACGCACACACGCACGCACGCACGCATGCACACACGCCATTTACTATTGATTTCTTATTTTCAATCAAACGTTTCCACCTTCAGTTGGAGACATGTGACAGGAGACCACTGCAAACAAGTGTAGGGTTTGGAAAAATGGTCTATGGCACACAGGCCAAATATTTGCATGTTTTTATGTAGCCATTATTTTGTGTATGAATAGCGTACTACTATGACTGATGCTGAAGCGCTTTTCAATAGAAGTGCACATAGAAGCCTTGTTTATAGAACCTTCTGCTAATCACTGTCACTCGTGGGTGACCTGCATCTGCTCATCCAAAATTGTTCTGTCATTTGTGAAAGCCGACAGCAGAGCTCTGACAGCATTATGAAACAAACAAAAGAGGGCACCATGTATGCTATTTGCATAGTTTAAGCTAAAATAACATACAAGCATTTGATTAAAGATTCAGTGAAATCAAATGTAAAAAAAAAAGAAGACAAAATCATGCACAACGATACATTGTCCAATACAAAGTCGATCTCAATTATTATCCATCATAGGTATAAAGAAATTAACACAATTTCACTTCAATGGAAAGAGCCCTTTTGAATGACTATTAAGTCCTTTCTAATGTCCTTTCCTGGGCGTGTTGAAGCCTAAAAGGCACACGTTGTGAGCCGGAGATAGGGAACATCCACTGTCAGGGAGAGATAAGAGGCCAGAGTTTAGCCGAGAGGAGCTCCTAGTCTGCTATCATGAGGAAACCCTAAACATAACTGTGGCTTCTGTCAGGGTCACAGCCCTCACTCACACACCAGTTCAGCCTGACATTTGACGCATACCTCACCACTGAGGTCCAGCATATGCACAAGCAGACTTCCCTAGTGCATGCTAAACTGTTTGAAAGGGCTGTACTAAGTTGATGTGCATTTGAATTGAGTGTGTAGATATGTAGAATAATTGCCAATGTAATTCTACAGTATTGTTCCTCCAAGTAACACTAGAACTATATCGGCGCCTAGTCCAATACTTTGGCTGCATTTTTTCCTTCTGATATCACAACTCTTAGCATATGTTAATGTAAGCACAAACTACGTAGCTGAAAATGAATGAGATATCAATAAGAAATGTAGATTAAAAAACTGTTTTGCCCATGGGATATTTCAACACTTGATATCTTTTCATATTGTTGAACTACAGATTCTATAGAGTTTAGTCATAACTCCAGGAAATCCAAACAAGCTCCAAAATCAGCTTCTGTTAACAATGCAGCAGGAGTCAAGAGTCTGTGATGTGGATCCCCTGCCAACACGAGTCCCTTCTCCAACAGCAATATATGACGGGTTAGGGAGAGCAGGGAATTAAACCCTCAACCACACTTCCAGAGATTGTTAATGAAGGCACACTGAGAAATAGGGCTGCATCTCATTGCTGCAGCCCTAGCTCTGTATTGCATCAGAGCAACACCGAGAGACGGATGGTCGATTTATTTGGCCACAATACAAAATAGCATGCAAAAGAAATGCTTTACACCTGGCTGGAGAAACCAGGGTTGCTATGGTTGTTTTGAAAAGGGATCATTTGCATTCTTCCATTGGGATCCGATGAAATATATATAAACATAAATACATTTGCCCTATTTGATCAGCATAATCATTCAATCTAAAGAATATGTTGCATGAGGGCACAAGAATATGGTGCAACTCTTTCTGTAGAGAAAAATAAAAATAAATAAATAAATAATGTCACCATGGAGCCGAATATCTTAACAGTGGGAGAAGTTGCGTCTACGAGTGCGAAAAAAGCTACTTAGCAAAAACAAAAGTACACAGACATAGCAGCCTTTTTTTTAACAACTGAAAAAAGGAATTGTCATTTGGGGAGGGACGGACAAATAACATTTCCAGCTACATATTTACCTGAATGTTATTCTGACAAGTCTGGCCATTGGTAAACGGAGTAAACTGTATAGAACAACAGGGATTCAATTAATCAATAATAATGATGAGACTACTCTCAGGGCATGACAGTGAAAAAACCAGCATGTGAAAACTCACTGGGGGCTGTATTTGCCAAATACAGTGTTTTAATTATGGTAGTTGTTCAGTCTTTTGTGATTGACGTGACGTTTTTGTTAACATGTTCCACTATGTTGTGACTACACTTCTAGGCTTGACAACAAGTTCTTGACAGCTACATCTCCCGACAGCTTTAATTATTTTCTCTGCATAGAAGTACAACATTGTGTTAGCAAAATGGGATGAGGCAGCGGCTATTGGTGGTTCTCAACTCATTTGTTTCCACGTTTGCGCTGCAGGAAATATGTACTTTTCTTTGATGCTGAAAGATAGATACATTTTGCGAGTCGTTTTCCATGTGGGAAAGATGCCTCGAAAAATACTGCGTCTAAATCCCTCATGGAATGCCGTACTCATATGCCTATCTCTATAACTAACCGCATGTGAATTACCTTCTACTGGGCAAAATTGTTTATAATACCTTCCCTCTCAACTGCTACTCTGAAACCTGTATTTATCATTGGAGTACTTATCTCAACGTCACCAACCTATTTGCTGGGATTCTAGGGAAGTGGCTCACTTAAAGTACATTCATACGTATTTTTCTCTTCCTTCCCCCCCCCCCCCAACACCCACAAAGGGAAGTTACTCCCCAACACTCGAATCGATTGAATTTAACGCAGCTGTGGTTGAGATTCTCAAGTGTAGTGTTTGAGATGAGATCCGTGGTCGGGGGTTCAAAATTCAATCAATCCCTTGATTAACCTTCCTGGCACAGAAAGGCTGGGTTCCAAGGTAATTTGTTATTTTTAAAGGTTAATGTTACAACAGAATTTAACGTGTCCGGATAATCTGCACCAGGTTTCATAATTATTTATTGTAGGATTTATTGTGTTTCCCAATAAAACTGGACAGTGAGTACAGCAATATTTCCACGGTCAACAACGAAATAATGTTGTTGAACATGAGCAGTGCCGTCTACATTTAACATGCTGGCATATCCATGACTGCGCTACTCCATCCCTCCCATCCCTCTCCTGAATGAGTGCCTCTGATCCCACTGTTGTAGCACTGTCTCTAGTGCACAGCCACGATGGTGTGCAGCCACTACTATCACAGTAATGAGCTTCTGTGGAAACGGGGCCATTCAAGCAACGGTTTGTGTACTCTTGCGTCATGGCACTCCGCATGAGGTGAAGATCGGAAGTGTAATAACACATTCCACATATTAAGGAATGACCACTGCCAATAACAAGCTGTGAGGGCTGTAATGTAATGAGGGCCAAATGAGGCTGCGCACACACACACACACACACACACACACACACACACACACACACACACACACACACACACACACACACACACACACACACACACACACACACACACACACACACACACACACACACACACACACACAGTGTGTGGACATGTTGTGTGTCTGTTCTTTCATCTTAAGTATACTGTACCCCACAGCCATTGCCATTGTGTTTATTATGTTGGAGCCTGCAACAAACAGAGCTGGAGCCACCATAAGTATACAGACATTAGAGTACCCTGTCCGGAATCTGGGGCCTCAGTTCCTCATTCAGCTTCTAGTTCATGGTAGGAACAATGCTAATATGGGAAATGTCCACATAGACTCCAGTCACGGCAGTGATGGTTAAAGTAGCTCTGCTTGCAAACATATAGCATGAACATTGGACAAATAGGCTTTAGAATTTAGTCAAGCAGTATTATGGGTGGCCGACCATGTTGGTATAGCAAGGGGATAGATTGAGCTTTTGGCAAAAAGCACACCCAACCTAGTTTTAGGTTAGGGTTAAGGCTTGGAAATTGTTACGTGTTCTCTGTATTTATCTAGCACCTTTTAAAGCAGGCTGTCACAAAGTGCTCTCGGACGCAGCCACCAACATCAACGGCTGCCCTGATAGAGCTTCCCACATCCACACACAATGGCTGAAGCAGCATACCCTCTCAGCGACTCTCTGCCTTTTTCGTGACAAAAAGGCACTTGGACGTCAATAAATCAAAGGAACCCGAGTTCGGAACAGAGTCGAACATTCGCTAGGTGGTTTGTGGAGTTTGGTAAAAATATAGGATTTGACCTGTGTATCTCAATTCGATTATTAGTAATGGGGATGAAATTACTACTTTTTGAACGATAAAGGGTGCACTGCTGGCATTTCTGTGTTAAAGCTTTACTCATCATTTTATACTCATCACTATTGACAACGGAACCTGGGAAATTAATTGCAGTTCAGATAAAGAAGCACCCGCCTCATTAAATTGCCACAGGTCTTGGTTCTGTATAATGCAAATTATTTATTGGACTGGACACAACAGTCTGATAACAAGACACAACGCATGCTGCATATTTAGCAGGCCAACAATTGACCAACATTGTCTTCCCCGGACTGAGGCCCCGTCCACACGAAGCCGAAACGGGCGAAACCGTTACGGTTTCGATCTATCCGGTTTCGAAGTATCTCCGTAAAGACGAAGCCAAGCGAAACCGGATAGATCTGTAGAAACGCTGTAGTAAACATTCCAGGCCCATAAGGGGCGCTGCTTCTGGTACACAAATCCAGAAGAAGAAGAGGCGAGCATGCGCATAAAGGCTGCCCCCCGAACCACTAACAACACAAACAAACAGCTCTTCTACGATGGCGAACTAGATTCTCAATAAATAATGGCTTAGCAACCCAACAAGGGACATGATATGCTGCAGAACGATTACAAGCTTGTAGTCCACCATCATCTTTTTTGTTGTGATTTCTGAGACTCCGCGGGCTTAAGAGCCATTGGCTAGGAGGTCGAGGGGTGGGGCGATGATGTCATGGTTTGCGGTTTCAGTCGGTTTCAGGCGTCCACACGAAACCAAAACGAAACCGGATAGATTTGAAACCACCTCCGAGGGTGGTTTCAGAAGTTTGCGGTTTCGGTCAGCGGATTCGCCGGCTTCGTGTGGACGGAAGGCCGAACCGTACAAGACCTTTGCGGTTTCGCCATGAAATCGGCTTCGTGTGGACGGGGCCTGAATATCCTTGTCATTTTTTTCTTTTTTTTTGTGTGGCTTTAACATGTCATCTTCAGCACTAATGACATATCATGTCATAATACTAATGTCATATCATGTCATAATATATGACATAAGCGTGACATGTCTAGGGGTTAGGGTGTTGGACTCCCTTCTGTTTGTGAGGCTCAGGCAGAAGATAATGATGAGGACTTCCCTTAAAGGCCTTCATGTGGTTTGTGGTGGCAGAATCGCCCTGTATAAATCATCGGGGCTCATAGGAAAAAAATATATATACATTTTGATAGTTTGCATCTTGTTCATTTTCATCGTATGTACTTTCGAAGTTCCTGGTTTACAATTATGTTTTTTCTATATTATATTTCATATTTGAATGGGTTTTGGCCATAGACCTATTTCAAGGTCGTTCATTCAGTCCTGCCCTCAATGTGACAAATATGCTGCTGTTGGCAAAAACTCACATAATTACAATATTTGGAGAAGGCTAATTTACAACCTCAAAACGACCAATGGGTAACTTAATGTATAGTGCATTCATATTCTTTAGCCTATGATACAACAGGTTTTAAGTCTCTGGTCACCCAAATCTTTGCTTCAAAATGTTTTGGAGTTGGCATCCAGTGTCCATAGGTGATAAAACATGTTTACCAGTCAATATTTAGATATTGTATCCGTAACTGGATGTTATTAAGGCAGGCAATCTACAATTAGGAGTGACCTCGCACCTAATTGACCAATGGCGTTAATCATAAGCCTGACCAATCACAAACATTATTCTTCCCCCCAGGTCCCACACCATTTACACAGCTGGCTTAATAGACCATTTTCACAGGGGCATCATCTAAGGATGAACCCAGGTGTCACTCATAGCTGTTTGCTTTCTATGTACCAGGGCACGGGTGGACCATGGATTGTGTGCCCTGGTTACGGTACATAAAATGAGCAGACCCATACATTTACATTTACATCTATCAGATGCTTTTTTTTTCCACAGCGACTTCATAGACGGTTCATACACACATTCACACACTGACGGCGCAGTCAACCGGGCAAGGCGATAGCCAGCTCGTCGGGAGCTGTTAGGGTTAGGTGTCTTGCTCAGAGACACCTCAACACTCAGCTAGGAGTGAGTGTCGCACCTGTTCAATGTCTCCTTCATGGTTGTTCCGACACATTCAAAACCACTTTGTCGCTGCAGCTAATAGGCGATCCGCTTCGTCCGTGCGCTTGTTAAAAATTATGATATGAAATGAAATTATATCAAAAAATACTGTCAGGAATAATATAGAATACTGACTGAAACCACCATGACAGTTGATTGCACAGCAGTCGAGCCTGGTAGATATCCATCAAACTGCTCTTACGATATTACTACCATGCCCATTCCCTGGGAAAAACTCCAATGAGAGAATATAGTCATCATTATATAAAGAAAATATTTTTTTGCAAATTTTGATGGATGACTTATAACAACATCGACTTTGAATTGATGTACAAATATCCCCCTTTTGAATTGAGTGACGAGGGACTTCAGGTGAAATGTCTGTACGAGGCTTTCACAAAAACAAGGGTTTACAAAGTCGAGGCAGCAGTACAGCAAACCACAATTTTCATCTCCACCGAGTGCGACCATTTTTCATTCCCGTTTCCCAAAGCGTAATACAAATCAATTTGTAGTTAGACCAGTGTTTCCCCATTATACAGAGAAACCTCTGGGTCAGACTGCGGCTCTACCGTTGTGCAGAAGATCAGCCCTGTGTGATGTGGAGGAAAGCACTGGGAAACGTCCAAGGAACCGGTTCAGGGTCATGTGGCTGATGGAAACTAATTTAGGAGGGTGTTTTAAATAAATGGCAAGCGACGTTCAGAGCGAACGCTTAGTGGTGCTTGTGGTTTAAGAGATGCTGAGTAATACTAAGTAGGGGTGAATGGTGTCAGATGGGTGCACCGCAGGGGGGCAGTCTCAACGAATAGACAAATTTGATGCCCACCATCCCACTCAGTCACACTGAGAACAGCCCCGGCGAGAGATAAAAATACAGATTGCTACAGAAGGCAGAGACTGTATATTTTCTGCTGCAAGTTAAACATAGTCGCCGTTTAAAAAGATATTTTGGGGGCTAAAAGTGTGTCTGCGGAGGTGGGGACATTCACCCTCTGCAGGCTAATTGAAAATTCAGCTTCAGACATACTAGAAGCAGTAGACAAGTAGTTGTCTGACAGAGATGGCAATGAGAGATGCTGTTATAATCAGTGAATAAAGTAGTATAAGAGGAACATCAATTTAACACGATGGTTCAAATGTAGGACTGTGTTTAGTAGCTACCTTAATTTAAAGAGTTTTTTTGATTTTGGCTTGTAATTCCTTCAAATAAATTTGAGCTATGAGACTGCACTCCAATAAGAAAATAAAGATGATCTTTAGGGCTGGCCCCTCATAGTCGACTAGCCGACCTATTAGTCACAGGGCGTTTTGACGACTATGGTTTGTGGAGGTTGAATAGTCGTATTTTCCTGTTATGATAAAGGATCAGAATCATTATAGTCGCCCAGGGTTTCATTGTTGTTGAATTAATATAGGTTCATTCACAAACGTCACCTGGCTTGCCTGGGTAGGTGGAGTTCCCAGACGTTAGACAAGTCAGCCGCATTACAAAGTACCCCGCCCAAAACAGTAGTTTAACTAAAACACATTTCAACCGGATACGTCTCATCGTCCAAAATGTCCAAAAGGCTCTCCGGCAGTAAAAACCCGAAAGACAACAACCTATTTATGGTCCTATTTACACAACAGGTTGGTTTTAGACAAAACCAGTACTTGGTTTTGAAATTTCAAAAGGAAATATATATGTTTTCCTGAACTAAACAGAATACAAAAGGTTGCACAAAAGACTAAGTCATTGCCAACAATCTTGTCTTGTGGTGTTTGCAGCGTCAACACAAGACTGACGTAGCTCATTGCTACGTCATGGCCTACTTTGTCCCTGATAATATAGGTTTTAAGATGGCATGTACTTCATGATGTATTCATTAAAGAGTTAACACATGCATTTAGTTCAAAAGGAAAAAGAATTACCAAATTGACTGTACTAAATCACACAATTACCATAATTCATCAGAGATGAAGGAAACATGTTAAATTGAAAATACTGGCTCAATGCTACAGCTATGCCTTTCCTTAAAAATGTCTGTTCCTGGTGGGAGTGCTTGTTTTTGTTTTGGCCTGTGTTTTATGATTCACCAGTTCTGTAAGTATTCTCCCAGTAAACCCGGGATGCCAGATATAAAACAAATTGGCAAACAAACACAGCGTGCCGCAGTCACATAAACAAGAAAACAAACTGGATCTACTGAGATTGGCCTAGATTCCCAATTTAAAAAAGCCGCTTTTGATGACCAGAACCGTGTTCAAAGACAGGTAAATCTTCGAGGTGCCTTTGAAAGAAGGATACAACTTAGAGCCCTAAAGGACTTCAAGACAGTCTCCATATGAGCTGGTTCGTAAAATGTGCAACATAATGTATACATTAGCCTATAGACTTACCGTGTAACACTAGTCGTTGTTCGTCATTGTCAAAATAGAATAATTGCGCTCGGCTCAAAATATAATTTTGTGATGGCTGGTCTCGTGTTTGTTCAGTGTCCCCAACCTGGCAACCCATGTGAGCTTCCATTCTGGGAGGAGGGGGTTTGTAGAGACAACTCTACTTTTATTGTGAATTTGAATGCAGTTTCCATTTTAAACGTGTGAATGATACATATTTTTACCAAGCAAATCCTCTGCCTGCACCCCAGTCAACATTGGTGCGCTAATTATCAAGATACAATAGCTAAACTGTAATGTATTCTGTAGGCCTGTATAGCCTGAGGTGTGTGGCCTTTCTCCATCCTCATAACAAGCTAACAACTTTGTAAGAAAACAAACACCAGTAATTGTGAAGGGTAATGCGCTTGAAAGAAAACTGTATTGTTGTAAAGGAGTAATTTATCTAAATATTGATTGAGTTTGGCTAATGTTATTCCCTTAACCGAAAGATATCGTTGCGATTGGACAGAGTCTAAGTAACAAAATTATAATGGTCCAATTGTCAATTAATCTAAGACTAATTTGATTTGAACTTTTATCTTTGGAACTAAAAAACTATCCTCCTCGGAGTATGCACAAAAAAACAACAACACCATTGTAGTTGTGTGTATGGTTGTGTTATCAAGTAGCTATGGTTCAATAAGAAATATAGGCCGACATGAGATCAATCATATTGATTGCATTTGAATCTAATCAAAAGGTAGATTGCAAGACAATTGAGATGATATATCAACAACAGTAAATAAAAATGTAATTGATGATGGAAATAAATTAAAGGTTGATCATGCATAGACCTATACGCTTAAGATGAAGTGTAGAGTTGATCTAACGAGTGGCGACAAAACAGCAGGCTGTGTCAGAAGCAGTCTTCTCTCTCAGCCAAAGTCACCTGTTGCTATCACCTGTTACTCGATCTCGCCCTCTCTCTCCCTCATCCTACACACTCTGATCCCATAGCCCTTCAGAGATCTATCCTGATTGGCCGTGGTCTGTCTGGAGTGGGACACCACACTTTTACATCTCCCTGAAACCGAAACATATGTGACACACACGTACACGCAGCGACACAGAGCTTGTTAATGGCCTCTTAGCATCAGAAGCGAGGTCAGGTGGTGAACACTGTCAGCCACCGAACACAGAGACCGAGTAAACGACTTGGTCCTGAACACATCTCCAAAGTACAACCACTAACGGGAGACCACTTACCTCTCATCCAAGTGTGTGCACCCATCTATTTGGTTAACTTTCCCTCAAAACTAGACATGAGCGAATGCGATATCAAATACTCACGTGAGTGTTAGTATTTCATATCGATGTATAGTATTCGCTCATGTCTAATTTGGGGGGGGGGGATTTTGTAAAAGATCAAACAAAATAGAAGTCCTATAGCTACGTGAATGCGCACCTTCACAACCACCATCCTCACTTCCACCACCGTAGCTATTCATGTCCGACAGCTCAGCACTACTGTCACTTTACCACCACTTTGAACTCGGCGACGTGCTACTTTACCTCCCCTAGTCATATCTCCACGTCGTTTCGGGTGAATCCGTATCTCAAAGTGGATTCGAAGCGGCGTAAAGTATATGCATAAATTATAGAAGCTCGTCTCCCGTAAATTGAGTTGTAGTTTCGCCTGTTAAAGGGCTTAGGAGGACATCGCCTTTTCCATACGCGACGACCTCCCTTTACTTCCTAATTACAATATTCGTCAGTGTACAACAGAGTATTTCCGTGGAACAGGCTCTCGCCTACCTCGTAAAGGTCTCCCGAAGCCATTCTGGGGTGCGGGCACTTGCGGCGCGGCGTTCCTGCCCGCCTTCTTGGTTTTTTGGTAGGACCGTACGCTCGGCGTTTCGGTGGAAGCCCCGGTAGACGGGAATTAGCGAGCCGCCTTGTTATTCTGAGAAAGCTGCAGTAGCAGATCAGCAGACAGTGTCAATCGAGCACGGCGCTCTGCGATGGATCGCTCCACACTTAAAACAAACAACCTTCTGGGCGGTGCTGTTTACCCAATGCGAGGGAGGACTGAAATTAGTCCAGCTATGAATAAAGCCCGATGGTCACTCCGCTCCGTCCTGTGTTTGCAGTCCAACAGCAGAGGAGGAGACGATGGACTGGGCCTACTGGTTTCTGCTTGGGGACACTGGAGTTGGTCTTATTCACGCTCGTCTGTCAAATTCCTTGTTTGGAAGACCTCAAAGTCTGAGTTATGTTTTAATAAAATGCATGATTGATGAATAATAATAAACAGTAAGAACTAAATGTTATAAAGGATAATTGCTTCTTATGTCCCCTAATCAATTATCTATTTTCTCTATCCCTTCTCTTCACCTTTAGTAGTTCTGAATGTTATATGAGATGTACATATTTTAGATGTTTTTTTATTGTATTGGTGAGAAAGGTATTTGCAATGCAATACGTTCATATTTTTTACTCTGGGTTCCATGTGTTTATGCAATAGTGTCAATATTCATTTTCGCTTTCAGTATTAGATCATTTCATGCCTATAAAGGTCTGACTAGTTGTATACACTATAGGCTTGAAAGTAACAATACATAAGGGACGTGTGTATGAAAAACCAGAGCACAGGTGAGCACAATTCACATCTAAAATCCATTTAGGCAATTACAAAATCAATGCTGTAATTCATGCTTTGGCTCACACAATAATGAAGACTCATTTCAATGATTTATATCATTATAGTTTGGAAATGAGTAGTACATTGAAAATCACATGTTTGTACATTCTCAGAATGTATGTGTTGTAGATCAAAGTTTAGCAAATCTTTGAGCAAACACATTGCTGTGAACTCATCCACATATTGCCCGCTGATGTTTTCATGGATTGCCTGTTCAATCTCAAACATTCAAATCTGATCTTTAACTCTGACAGGAAGGTGTCAGAGTAGAAAATCCCATCACATTTGAAAGAACCAACCTTCTCTTTCAGTGGTATGAATGCCATTTCCATTGTAAAGATGTATTTATTCAACCACTAACAATAATACACCAGAGCTGGTCAGTTGTAATGGCGATGAGTATAAGCACAAGGCTACTAGGTATCATAGTGAATAGTAGATATGTACTTGTTATCCAAGTGAATAGATATCTCAGGCTTGCTTTGATGTCAAATTTCACACATTTGTTCCAAGCAGAAACCACAGAAGCTGAGACAAAATGGCTTCAAGACATGACAACAATGCCATCCAAAGCCCTCACACAGAGCGAGAGCTCGTTCTCTCAGCTATGTCTTCCTCCTCTTAAACCTGACGCTGCAACCATATGATATCATAGCCATGAGTATTTTGTTTGCACTTGTAGTATAGTTCTCTGCCGACTGCTGGGATTAGTTTGGTTCAACTTCCTACTGTGTCATTACATAGTGCCTTGGTTTTTCATTGAAATGGGGAATTGCATCGTTAAGCCTTATTTTAGTATACACAGAAAAGAGGTTGCCCAAGCACCAACCCTCCTGATGCATCTAAATCAACGTGGTATTTGGATGTGAGTGGTCCCTCTATTTCCCCTGCACCTAAAGAAGAGATATTCTAAGTTATTGAAGGAGCCGCACAGACAGCCGCACAGAGGGGCAGGCAGAATGTCAGCCCAGACCCTCATATCCATCAGACAGTCAGGGCACACATTGCAATGACCTTCTCATGTGAAATTTGCATAATTCAACATGCATCATCTCACTTTTCTCATCCTAGCAACAGCCTCTTTATCGGGCTAAAGATCTCTCATCTCCCCCACACTCCACATGTTTCAAGGGCTCATTTACACACTTCAAACTCCCTCAAATGTATCGCATCCTAGACATTATAAACTAGGTTCCTATGGCTTCTCCTTTAAATTTCCAAACTGTTTACACAAAACCATTCATTTGGCCTAAAGCTCTAATCTGATACTTTCATCCTGACCTCTGTTATTACCAGTAAACCCGCTGAGCAAGTGTTCTCCAAACAAACATTTGCATAAAACCTCAGGTACAGCACAATCCCTGACAATCAGAAAGAGGGATATTAAGTATCTGTGTTTCACCAGAGTTAGTGGTCTCTTTTCAGTTCATTCTTCAAAGGTAAAGGACTCACCATCACCAGTCTAAAATTGCACGAACATAATAGCAAACCTTATATACTATTGCTTTTTTGGAAAGATTTAGAAATAACCCTGTAATACCTTACATTGAAAAAGGAACACAAAGAAAATCATAAATATATCTACCTTGAATGAAACACTGATCTTGGGGTTTGGGATGAGGATGTGTCTTGATCTTTGTCGGTTTGACTCCTGGAAGTGGGAGTACTACCATAACACCCTAGCACCCTAGCACCCTAACAGTGTGTTGGGATGTCATGGCCGTCCTCTTGGACTTGGGTAGGAGCCAGGGGTCACTGCCTCACTGCTTCAATGCTCATATTTTCTCAAGCTCTTGTTGAAATATGCTTTAAACATGCTTGCCTTTCTCCTCTTTTAGCAATTCAAATCAATGCCAAATATAGGCATATTTGTACATTTCAAACGGGTTGTGTTATTACACAGGTATGTGTATAGCATGTATTCCATCTCCGTGTTCCAGTACAGAGTTGAGATGGGTGAATGATTTCTGTGCAGCTAGAAAGATATCTTGAAACAACCAGGAACACCATGTTGACTGATTTTCTCAACATTGTTCAAAGGGATAGAATGTCAACAACACACTTACAAAACCCACATGGAATTTGTAAGGGAAAAGCCCACAATTCACTTGAATAAAACATAGGCCTCTATTAAATTAAGCATCTGTAGTGTTGAAAAAACATTCAAAGGCCTCATTCATTTCTGCTGACGTATCCCTGATTAATTCATAACTGTGGATGTGTTTGTGGACTGTGCCAAATCTTTTCTTGAATACACAAATATTGTGTATATAATCACCATATCAGACCGTTTTGTAGAGGAAAATACCACTTCTCTGTTGGTTGGTGAGAGATAGCTTTCATTGCGTAATATATGATCAATGCATTAATCCTACAAATACCGTTAAGAATATAATTATACGTTTTTTGGGTAGAGAAACAAATGGGCTAGCAGAAAATACACTTTATAGTTATAACAGTTTTGAGTTAGTATTTCAATAATATGCCCATGACAATCATGTCGGTTGGAATGTAAATCTGATAACTAAAAGGCTTTGTTTGTCTTCTTCATCAAAGTGTGTGACTGTGCCTACGCAGAATGTGTCATCCAACAAAAAGGTACAGAAAATACCTTAACCTTCCCGCATGCAGACACCTGGGAACCCAACACATGTATATGCAATTGTTAAACTATGTCTTTCGATTTTCTGGCCATTTAGTGGATTAGGGTCCCACAGACAGTCCTATGAATCGTATTATCTCTGCAAGCTGCTACGTGCAGTGCTCCCTGTGCATCAACTTCAGCGCACATACATGCCAGGAGATGACATCAAAATGAAACTAAACGGGAGACACCAGATCACATACGTCAGCGGTTCAGGCCTCTAATCACCTCCCCTTTAAGCCCTGCCTGCAACGTGGAGCCACGACGCTGTCATTGAATGGCAGATCATCTCCGGGGACAATAGATGTAGCCTATAGAGCACAATGTAAGGACTGACACCTGTGACTGATGACTCAAATGACCACGACCGTAACATCCAGGCTTAGTTTGAACTCTGAGAGGATAGCAAATAGAATTGTAAAGTGATTAGTAAATAAAGAAATTAAAAATATCTGGATAACGACATTACTCTACCACACATGGGGTTTGTGATTGGTTTATGTTAGTATCGAGTGATGGAGTATCACCAGGGAAACAATGAGCCAATCAACAAAGTTAACTGTGCCTTTACTGATGACCCTTTGATTTGATAGCTGGGTTACTGTTTAAAAAACATTAGATTACATAATGGCTTGATTTGAAGAACCCAAAGGGATGCCATTATGCCGAATCTAAATCACCAAAACAATGTTCACCTATTTTGGTCCAATGGGGCATTGTATCCTGCGGACACACGAATTTTCTTTTGTCATGAGAGTTCAAAATTGAGTTTTTCTGGGCGATCCATTCTTCTTCTCCAAATTGAAATTCAATTAGAGCCTGTATTCAAGTATTGGTAGGCTACATACGTGCGTCATGCAAAACTCTGGCTACATTTGCATAGCACTACATGCGTGCAAAACGGCTTATCAGTGACTTCAGGCTTTGTACTGCCTATATCTTCGACGGGCTGACGATATTGGAGGGGATTGAATGCAAAAACAAATTCATGCAAACTCCATGCTCACAAGAGGCGAGGCAGGGGAGTGCTTGCAGAAATCAAGCAGTGTGTTCAGTGACAGTTGTGTTAATTTCACGATAACACTTTATGACCATAACACATTGTGCCGCCAAACAAGATTGATGGGTAACATCTAAGACAAATTCAAAATCTCTCACTGTTCCTAACTAAATACCAACAATTAACCATTGAATAGCTGTGTTGATTGCTCTATTTTATTTAACTGTTTCTTTGGATTATTTTGTAAGATTACTGACATATTTTACCAATTATTTGGGGGATGAATACCAACGATAGGATATTTTAACTTTGTACGAACTTTGTATAGTTTTCATAGTTCGTATATTTTATTGTGATTATTACAATACAAGAACATAAGGTTAATGGAAAGAGATGTACTTTCACTTTGATTAGGTCTACTTGCACACTTACATATGTTGCCACTAGATGGCAGTATTGTATTATACTTATGCTACTAGTTCATTTTGTAAAGAGGAGCTGACTGCAGGTCTGAAGTCCATCGTCAGTGTAATGCGCTATCCATTATGTTCTGGTTCTAGACAACTTGGAGTAGAGTATGTTGATTCAATTTATGATGCACCTGAACAGATCAATTTCTAATGATATAGTCCCCAAACTAAAACGTATATTAATTACCAATTAGTGTGCAGAGAGCAAAGATCTGCCATCCAACTCACCCTTTCAGACCTCCTTTTCAGACTAGAACCACTAAGTATTAATTATTCAGCTGCAATTAGCATGATGTCAATAGTAATTGACACTCATGCAGTGTGCCTCTGACATTGAAATGGCCTATTGTGAGATTACACCTCAATCATCTTAATATTCCCCCGTAAAAAACAAGTTTATGTGCCCAAGATAATCTGTATTCATTTGGTAAACACTTTTAATGCGACTTTTTTTTTTTTTCTAATGCTCTACCTTGAAGTATTTGAATTCAGTAAAACTGAACTGTCCGTGGTTTGCAAACGGGTTTAGAAATCATCCAAGTGTCAAATATTTTCAATTAAGTTAAATCACGTACAGTAGTCAGTATAGAAGTAATGCAATTTCCCCATGCAAACATATCTTTATTCCACAGTGAAGGTTGTTTTAAAATATTTATTTCCACAACATCACCCTCCTACACATGCACCCCTCCGGTCCCAGTCAAGACTGAGCGTTCAGAATGTATTTATACAGAATAAAAGAACATCCAAGACTCAGCCATGTTCTTGGTCACTAATAGTTATTGCTCCCTTATAGCTGAAAGGTTGAAATGCAATGTGGATACGTCCGACTATACATACAGCCAGGTACCGTTTGTATCCCACTGCATGGAAGTTTGGCTCTCTCTAAAAAAGCGAATAATTGGATATAAATTCTGCATTAGCAGGTGCCATGTATTTCGCCGGCTCAGCCAAAAGTTTGGGCCTAGTTTGGGTCAGATGCTGAAGCCACAATCAGCGGTGCTGAGCTCAGTATTGATGGCAGGGATAAAGGCGTGTAATAATGTCATAAAGTCAAGGAAGACGAGGGGTTGTAAGTGGGGATTGGCCAGAATAGCGGAACCAGCAATCAGAGAGAGTCGAGTGAAGGACGACGGAGGGCCAGGCGACGTCGTGTGTGGAGAGAGGCTCCAGGAATAAAACCCAGGGCAGTTGGAGGGCTGAACGAGGGTCCGAACAGGGCCGGGGGGGGCAGTAGAGGTGACCCCCTCTCTCTCCTAGGAGGACGTGGTCTGCAGTGCTGCGGGGCTGATTGCAACCTATAGGTCTCTATTTGACATGACAACGCCAACTACTCAGCTGGGTCAGGGTGTGTGTTACAGGAGCCGGGAACGTGGCGTGGGCGTTTAGGGCCCTCTTGGGGTGTATGGGGGCCCTCTAAAAAATAATAACCTTTGAAGATGGAGGGATAATACGCCTGGTATGAGTCCAGGGCTTTTCTCTTGGTATCACTTGAACTCTTTGTGGACTCATTCCATGGTCGCTCCATTAGCCGGACTGTCCGTCTTGTGGTTTAGTGTGGTGGATCCTCTCCCGGCGTGATGCGATAGGGAGGAAGGAACGGCTTTAGAAACGGATAACTTTGTATTTCCTTCCGTCCAGCAGTAGTTTTGTTGTTGGTATGTGTTCCTGCCTCTGGTGGATCTGTGGGTGTATTTATGGAACCAGACTTATACTCAAACCCAGGGACCCCAGACTGTGTCATGAAGAAGAAAAAGGCAGATTACTCAAATGTCACGGGTTTGCTGTGTTGTTACTATGTTGTTCTGCAGGTGAGCACCCAGCCTGCTGCCGTCCAACCTGTTTAGAATCTTGAAAAAAAGCTAGAGATTTGGTTTAAGATGAGATCTTGTTTTTCCTCTGCTCTCTTCACCTGTGTCAGCATGTCGAGAGGGAGAGAGAGAGAGAGAGAGAGAGAGAGAGAGAGAGACTATTGTGTAAAGCAAATCCCCCAGTGCTCTATCACTAGTGACTTGTGTTCTTGTATTATGGACAGAGCTTGCAGACACAATCCAGCAAAAAAAACAACACATTTTATCAATGTGCACTTTTAGGGTTGTTTCATTGGTACAGTTCAGATATCTGTTTGATAAAGTGTGTATTAATCAACCAAACACCACAATTTCTGTTATTGAAATTTCAGTAAGAACTAATTCAAAGATGTGTGGAACATATATTTATTGGAAAGACATCTGCCAGAGACTAAGGCACAAGCCACTTCTACATCAACAATTATTTTGTTCTCATAAATCTTGTCAGTTACTGCAGGTATATTGGCCAACTTTTAACCACATCATAAAACTTTCTTTCAATTCAATCTGAACGGATTCGGTGTTATAAAACAAGGCAGCTATTAGACGTCTCCTACTTATGAGTGCGTTCAATTAGATCCCAATTTAATCTCTAAAAGCCATCCTTCAAGTGTAAATCATCTCCACTCCCCTTTGCTCTGGCCTTTTTTCCCCTCCTCTCTCTCTTTCTCAGAATTGGGGCAAACACCGCTGAAAGCTTTTTCCGCTCCAGGTCTGGAAAGCTGCCAGTCATGCAGGGCTTTACTTATGTCTCTTCCTCCATATTTCACTTCAGTTTCAACTCTTTCCATCTGATAGCTTTATCACTGCCGAGGGGTCAGGTGCTGACACTAGCATAAGGGCCGCTTAAATCGCTCTAAACAACATCTATCACAGTCGCTGTAAAGCAGACTTTATGGCACGCACAATACCTTGGCCTTGTGCTTGAGAGTGCTCTTCCGTCATAGGGCTGCTTGCCTTAAAGAGCTGCTCTTTTTGATGATGTGCACAAGACTCGGCTGCGTTCCGATTCTCTGATTTGGGCTTGATCGGTCTTTATGAGCATTTTCTGAAAGGAAAGCATGGGCGGGTCTATCATTCATCAGCAATCACAGATGCTTTGCTCATCCTCTTGTTTTTCATGTATGATGCAGAGTGCCCCCCAGAAAAATGTGAAATATTTCTTTAACATAAGAACAATTGTGCTGCGATGAACAGTGTTTTCAGGTTCAGGTTAATTGTGATATTCCAAGAGGGTGTGGCATGTGTGTGTGTGTGTGTGTGTGTGTGTGTGTGTGTGTGTGTGTGTATGTGTGTGTGTGTGTGTGTGTGTGCGTGGGTGTTTGTGTGTTTGTGTGTGTGTGTGTGGTGTGTGTGTGTGTGTGTGTGTGTGTGTGTGTGTGTGTGTGTGTGTGTGTGTGTGTGTGTGTGTGTGTGTGTGTGTGTGTGCGTGTGTGTGTTTTTGTGTTAGCATGTGTGAGTGTGTGTGTTTGGAGAGAGAGTTTTAAGGTTCAGGTTAATTGTGTGATAATACAAGAGGGTGTGTCTGTGCACGTGCGTGTGCATGTGTGTGCGTGTGTGTACATGCGTGTTGCGAGACAGGGAGTCGGAAGAAAGAGGTTTAGAGGACCATAATTGACTTTGATTATTGGCCTAATATTATGGTACGGTGACGGGTTGTTAAGATTTAGGGCTCCGGGGGACCAGAAACAAATGGAATGCAGAAACTTGAGGAGAGAGGATGCTGTTACGGCCATTAAATCACCGCGCTGCTGCGGGCTGCCTGGCAACCACTTGATTAATAACGGGGATACTAATAGATTACAGCACATTGTTAGTTTTCTCGTGGAAAAAAAACAAAAACAACAATTACAAAAAAAGGAATTTCGAGTAGTGACTCATTGTTCAACCCTGTCTCAATGTCTGTTCTGGTTCTCAGGATTTTTTTTAAAGTATAAGTCAGCATCTCTTTATATGATCAACTCATGTTGAGGGCGCCGAGATGTTGTTCTCTATGTTTGTTTTACTTCTATGTATCATTTATTTATCATTATAAATTGTATTTATTAAAATCCTTTAGCATGGACACAATAAGCTGTCAAATGTACATCATTGTCAATGTATCATTTCATGGTATTGCATACGTGCTAATAAATAGATTTAAACAATCTGAAATCGGTGGCCATCTTGCTGCTCCCACCTTAAATATTTCTTCTTTAGTGTAATATAGTTAGTACATGTCTTGAGAGAAGCAAGTGTGCAGGACGGGCATGTTTGCATATGTCCTCTAGGTGGTGGTGTTACACCTCACACCACTGTGGATCGTATTGTCTTTCGAATACAGGACGGAGGGAGCGATTTAAGAGATTAAAGGGCACCTCCTCTCTATAAACTTAAGTCAGTCAAGATTTATTTTATTCCATCTAAGGTGGCATGAACAATTAATCGGTTGAGGTCAATAAATAATTGGCCATGCATGACGGAAATTATAGTACGTTTTATTAAACCTACAATCCATAATGTATGTGGAACGGCATGATTATGTAGAGCATTATAGCGACTCAAGTTGGTATGATAACTATCGCTTTTTATCTCATGGATAAATATTGCTACGTAGCTTACTTACCATCCGCA